>NC_137955.1:12131548-12294957 GCF_963924665.1 Micromys minutus | reverse complement strand
CTAGCTTGTGCTTTCTCTACTTCCTGTCTGCAGTTTGAGTTGTAGTCTCTCTGCTTCCTGCTACGCTACAGTTGCCTCACATCATGCCTCCCCTGCCATTATTGTCTCCCTCCCTCCCTCCCTCCCTCCCCCCCCCCTCTCTGCAACCATACATGCAAGTAATCTCTTTATTCCATCCGTTACCTTGGTTGTGGTGCTTTCTTACAGTAATAAAAGCAATTAATACAGTATGGTTACTACTTGGTTTAATCAGTAACTTTTCCATTCTATCACTAAACCCTTGAGTTAAGTCTCAAGTCATGATGTTTTCCATGTTCCAACCCAGTAACCTGCTTTGTTCAATCAGAATATGTAAAATAAACAGACCATCATTCTTTCAAAATATTTTTTCAATCAGTGTTACAGTGTTTATACTAAACGTTTTTATGTTTTAACATGTTCTCATAAGTTTTGCTTCTGTTTCTTCTGTAAAACATTCTCTATAAAATGAAACTCTCTTCAAGGAACTATGACACTGCATTCTGAACTAAGAGAAACCAGGACAACCCAAGTCTTCATCGGGTAGCTTTGTAGATGGAAGACAAATTTAAAAAAAAAATGCCATGGTGGTTCTCTCCCTCTCCCTCTCCTTCTCCCTCTCTCTCTCCCTCTCCCTCTCTCTCTCTCCCTCTCCCTCTCCCTCTCTCTCTCTCTCCCTCTCCCTCTCTCCCTCTCCCTCTCCCTCTCTCTCTCCTCCCTCCCTCTCTCTCCCTCCCCTCCCTCCCTCCCTCCCCCCCCCCCCCTCTCTCTCTCTCTCTCTCTCTCTCTCTCTCTCTCCTTTCTTTCTTTTCTTTGTTTTTTGCTTGTATTTCAGTTTAGACTCAATAATTCATCTTCATTTTATTTAATGAAAGGCTTTAAATATTTTGGTAGTTAAAACCTTTTAGAGGGGCAGTAGCATTAAAAGAAGGCCTTTATTTTTCTGTATGTTTGTGATACTACTGGGATTTATTTAAAGTGTATATAAACCAGATGGGTTAGTGTATATATACCAGATGTGAAAAAGAGATGAAGCAATTACATTTCTCTCAGAATATGGATAATTATTTAAAGACTTATATAAGCAAGAACAAAATCAAAAGAAGAGTGCTCCTCAAGACAGACCATTTGAAAGAAACCATACTACGTCTCTAGAATATGAGATAAACTGAGGACCTAATGCCATTGGAAATATTAGAAGAAACACTTTCTTGTTAATTACCAAGCACACAGAAATGATACTAGCACATGTAGTGTGACTGTAGTGAGTAATACATGTAATTAAATGAGTAGCTTGGGACATCTTGAAGAATAGACTTTTATTATAATCTATAATATCTACTTGTCCTTATTGCTTTTAAGTGAACTTGCACGTGTCTTCTGCTCAAGTAAATGTTAACAAGTCCAAGTTCATCTGTGATTTATCTTAGAAGACATTATTTTGGTTTAGGTCAGTTCTCTGAGCTACCCAGAAAAGCAATCAAAGATGGGTTCCTGCTGAACACAAAGGCTTACTGAAGCAACCCGAAGTCTGTGGAAGTGGTATATGAAGTCAAGATGTTTCCATAAATGTTTCTCTTCCTCCATCCTAAACTTTGGCAAAAATCCTCTTGTTCACCATTCTTAAAAAGATGTGACAAAGGGATTCCACTGACTCAGACAGGAGTACAACGTTTCTGCCAAGAAATCACAGAGGAGTACAGAAGTCATGAAAGAACCCTAGCTTCAAAGTCCACTTCCAAAAGAATCTCATCCCCTCAGCCTGCTTTATGTTTTAACTACACACATAATATATGGACGTCCAGATGAGCTTGTTTTGGGTCTCTGGTGACATCTGTGTCATTTTACACCTTAATAAAAAGAAAAACATCTGGATATTTGAGACACATTATACCTTGCCATTTACAAAACGTAACAGTAGACTTTATCATATAAATTTAGAATATCTTAAAATGTCAGAAAATGTTTATATTATTGGAGATGATTTTTAATTACTAATTTTTTACTATATTAAAACAAAGGTTAAGCACTGATTTGTGACATTATCTGTTTTCTACATTTAATATTTGGCAAAGGTTTTATGCTTAGAAATCCTCATCTGTTAATATCTGTCTTTACCAAGAGGCCGCTTAATTAATGTATCAAATATCAAAGTCCATGTTCATTAAGAAGTCATCACTAGGCTGGAGAGATGGCTCAGAGGTGAAGAGCACTGACTGCTTTTCCAGAGGTCCTGAGTTTAATTCCCAGCAACCACATGGTGGCTCACAACCATCTGTAATGAGATCTGATGCCCTCTTCTGATGTGTCTGAAGACAGCTATAGTGCACTTATATATAGTAATTAAATGAATCTTTTTTAAGAGCTCTTCACTGATTGTTGTTTTGGTTCTACAGAGATGAAAAGAAAATGTCTTCTAAGGTCAATCACTGTTTCTAGTTGAACTGGTTAGCATTTAGTTGACCAGTAGACAAAGTTAAATTTTGCCTAATAGAGACAGAAACAAATGGCCTTCTTATTTAGTTTTTTCAAATGTTTGAATGGTAAGAGGTTTACTGATTCATTGAAGACAAGATTAAAAAAAAATAAAACAAAGAGTATGAAGCATTATTAGTGCCGCTTTCTGACATATACAGTTTCACAATCTGTAAATGTTACTTTGCTCCTTGGGAAAAATTTATTGATTCGAGCAGGAGAAAAAAAGGCCCAGAAAGGTTTCAACAAGCGGGAGAAATACTTCCCTGGAATAATCAGAGACATCTGAACATCTTGCTGGATGCTGGGAACTAGGAACCAGAAACTAAAGACTCATTTGGTTCCTGTGGTGCTTAGAAAGTTGGAATTCTGCTTTCGAGAAGATAACACATGTTCTAAGAGCTCATGAAAAAAAACTTGAGAGTTGTGTGAGAGTTGAAAAGCCTTGGGAGAAGAGAGGCAAAGGGAGGTGGGTGAAACCTTCCTACGGATAAAGTGTCTAGAAAAAAATGCAGTACCTGGAAAGCTAGTTGTTAGCTTTTGGGCTTTGTTTAGATACCTCAGTTTCCTCAGAATTGAGTTGATATGCCTATACATTGTTTATTTCTGTATTGTTACCCTACTTGAGTTTCCTACTCTCACCACAGAGGCTGCAGCATTAAGGTTTTCTAGTATTCTTCTAGACTTGGAAAAAGCTCAAAAATTCCATCCTCATGATTTCAGAAAGGCCTCAAAGTGTGGGCTAAACACTGTAGCCACACATCTCAAAAGTATTACTTCAGGCTGTAGGGTCCTTCATCAAGGGATCTGTTGAATCATGACCTCTAGAGAGAGTCCAGAGGTAGAAGTGAGTTCTATGGCTGGAGGGTAGAGATCTCTCCATGAAGAGAGATGAGATGGGAGGAGGAACCCAGAAGCAGATCTGCCTTTACAAAGTAGATCTAACTGCAGGATAGGCTTTTATTAATTCCAGAACTAAGTTCCTGTATTTGGAGTTCAGATATGTTTTCTCAGACATGTTTAACTTGTTGGTCATTGTTGCAGGTTTCTTGGAATATGTAAAATACTAGTCAGGATATTATGATTTAATTTGTGTGTGTGTGGTAGAAAGAACATAATCAGAATATTGTCTGGCTTGTTTAGCTTTGTTCTGGTTTAGTTTTGGAAGAGTAATACATTAAGTAATTTAAAAGGCTACCCTTAATTCTAACATGACTGGTTTTCTTTTTGGTATCAAAAAACCCCTGTTTAATGAAAAAATAGTGATCCATTGTTTCCGGTTTGAAATTATGTTTTCTCGTCTTTAATATCTATGCTTGTCAAAAATGATTTTTTCCCCTGTTCTTGGATCTCTGAACTCTGAGAATCTCAAAACTACAGTTGTTACAAACATTTGCAAATGTTTCTGAAGTTCTGAAGTCAGAGCTGCGCCATCAGCACATGATTCTGAGGACAATTGCTATGTGAGGACTCAAGGCCAGGGAAGCCTTTCTCTTCCCATTGTTATGGGTGACTTCCTAGAGGAATAAAACCCAGTTGAAAACAGAGACAGATCCTTCTGGTAGGAGTTAGAGCCCTCCTGGTGGGTAGTGGTGTCAGAGAAGACACTAAAGACAGTGCCCATCCTTTTTCTGAGGAATCAATATACTATGCCAAGCTACCTAGGGACTGGTCAGTATCAGTAGCTCTGCTAGTAAACACGACATCCCTCACGTTCCTTTTTAGAAGTCTTCAACACGTTGAATCCTGAGCCATGAATGTACAGTTGCTGCCCTGGCCTTGTCTTGACTGATATGGTAGGGTCCTGGGTACTTCCAACAGATCAGAGATAGAGGGTTTGTTTTCCTTCCTGATTGGTAACATTATTTTAAGACTGGAGGAAATATGGAGTCTTGACTGAAATTAAGAGATGAAATAAATTTCTAGGATTTGAAACACAAGTCAAGGTCAGCTCTGTCATTGTGGGAGTTGAAGATATTAGATGGCTCTCACTAAAAACTAATTACATTGTTGTTCCTCCAATAAAGGGGAAATTAAACTAGATTATCAGAGTGAGTATAGATAATCTGAGGCTAGAAAGATGAGGGAATGAGTAAAACTGGGCCACCTCCGATTGCTATCCACATGCAGCACACTGTTTTGTTTATATATTTGCCTTATTATTTTATCATAGCATCAAAAATTGACAGCCCAGTACATCCATAAACTTTCTGTAGAATCCTGAAAACGTGCCACTTTGTGAAGTTACACTACAGTGCTTGTTACAGTTGCAATGTGCCTGTGTCTTCTTCCTACTTCTCTTTGCAACCTGATGTTCTGTTCATTTGACCTTTTTTTCTCTCCTATATTACTCAAAGACTTGTGTATGATGAGCAATAGCTGTATCCTTGTTCCTGGTGACCAGTTTTATAAACTACAACATGACCAGCTTCTGGCTTTATCCATTCCTTAAAATTAAACAGACACCCCTCTTTTCTGATACAAAGTCAGTCCTTGGGATAATCAATGTAATCACAGATATTTAGGCACCATCAACTATTTAACTACCAGTGTACTCACCATCTGTTATAAATATTGACTAATATTTCCTTAATATCAACTGTGGACTATACTGAGTACTGAGCCCTGCCCCTAAGTGTGCTCATGAGTTAGCAGGCAGCAAACACAATGAATGCAGACTATGCTAAGGAAGTCATTTGGGACACACAGAGCGAAGGCAGCATACCAGACAACATAATTTGAATTCTGACTCATTCATTGCTAGCTTGGCAAATTGATTCTCTCCCAGCCTTAATCTGTTTTTCTTCAAATTAGGGGTAATGTTAATTGTTCTGAAGAGTTGCAATGGGAATCTGAGAGCATTCATGCAGTTCTTGGCACAGGATGAGATCTGAAAATTTCTCCTGCAATTACAGGAGAAACAAGGAGGTGAGGGAGTGTAGGATAAGTTCACTTAATGAAGGAAGAAAGGAAACAACAGACTTGACACAAGAGAGCAAGAGTTTGAGTGAAGAACTGTATTCGTCCACATCTGAATAATAACCAGGCACAACCATGTGTAGCTTTTGAAGTCAGATTAAATTGTGTGCATTCAAGATGGTATGACTGTAAACATGGAGAATGATATTTCTATCACAGATGAGGAGGCATAGTAAGTACATTATATGTAGGATTGGAGAGGAGTATTCCTGAGCACCACGAATTAGTTAGACCTTGTCAGAATATTTTATACACGTTACCTTATTTGATTTCCCATGCACATAAACAACACTGGAGCTTGCAGCCTCCTTTTCTCACTAAGAAATTCAAACATAAGAACTTTAAATGTTTCCCAAGACAATACAGAGCAGGAAATTTGGAAACTGATGTGAACCAACTTGTCAGGCTATAGATGAGGAGGGATGATGCTCTGGGCATGGATTTGCACTGCAGGGTATCATGTTTGCCATAGATTCGACCCAATTTAATCTTGGGTTTATAAATACAGATTGTTTATTTTCCCTGTATTTGAACAAATCTCAGCTGGCATTGAAGGAGCTGCATCCTGCTTGTACTCCTACAATTGTCTCCCTGCATGGCAAAGAACCCATGGAAAATGATTCCAGGTTCTTTCTATATACCTGGGCTTCAATATTTTCAGTCCAAATTCACAGCACTCAGGAGTTCATAGGTATATATGGAGAACAGGCTTTCATGTCTCTCACTAAAGCCCTCCCACATCCTGAACCCCATTACAAAAGATGAGATGCATAGTAATAGAAAACTGAGGCCTAAAGACACCAACAGACTATACGACACATCTGCTGTGAGATTTCACTCACTCACTTTTAACAAACCCTCTGCGAGCTTGTGGGTAGCCCTTTGTCCTTAGTGTTTCCCAGATGACAGGTGGAGAACCTCTGATCAAGTAGATGAAGAGCTTTGGAACTAAAATTTACATTAGAATGATTCAAACAAAGGATTCAACAGACAGGGAGAAAACAGGAACTAGTACAACGTACTGAGAAATTACAAATAATCAGGAGAGGTTCTGATAAATTGTGTTCCTTGCTTCCTGTCCACACAATGCTGGTCTTTCATTTTCTTTTGGGTATTATTATAATTATTACTCCTATTATTATTTATAGAAAAATTATCACAAAGAAGGTTTTCAAATACTTTTCATTTTATCTCAAAAATAAAAATGCTTGGTCATGATCAGTGGTAGATTTTATACAGGATTTGACATTCCTTCGGGGCACAAATAAATTGTCCTTACTAATAGCAAGCTATACCTGTGAATGAACTATGATCTATAAAGATTCAAAAGCCCTAGGAAAGAAGGAGAAGAATCTACTGTTTTTCATTGTTTGCCATCTAGAATAGTTTCACAGGCTCATGGATACCAAGACCCTGCAAATGTCATCTGATTGGTTGGTTTCTCTGCAGACTTTTTAAAGCAACAACAGCCTTTTAATGATCCCTATGTGGGAGATGCCATGAGTATGTTGTTGTGTTGTCTATGATTTTTTTAAAAAATGTTTCAGCATTAGTATTGGTTGCTGTGTCTTTGTAATATCTATATACATTCTTTTAGTATGGATCTCATATTTCGTTCTGGGGTTCAAGATATGGGAGGGCTTTAGTAAGGTACGTGAAAGCCTGTTCTCCTTATGCAATGGTTGATGCCTTAGTTGGAATATAAATTTCATGCCATATTAATTTTCTAAGAGAGTTGTAAACAAATTATTTCAGGATAGGTGAATCAAAACAGCAAAAAGTTATCCTTTCTTGGTTCTGCAAGCTGTACATAGAAACTTGACGTGTTACCAAGGCTGATTCATTCTGAGTTTTCTGAAGGAATATATGTTTCTTGCCTTTGCCTAGCTCTGGTGGAGGCTAGCAGCCCTTGATCCATGATGCCCATCTCAGTCCTGGCCCTCAAAGCGTGTTCTTCTCTTTGTCTGTTCTACAGTTGAGATTTGAAGTGCCCCCAATCTCTGTCTGTTAAAATTAGGATGCTTTCCTGCCAAGCTATTTGGAGCTAGTGGAATCCTTGAGGGGTTGAGCTTAGTGGAAAGAATTTACATTCTTATGGGTGTGGTAGAAGGGAGCATTGGAAACCCCAGACTCTTTTAACCTGCATGCTCCCCTATTATGGGATGAACAGGCCATCTCTCCATGTGCCTTCCCTGTGACACACCATGCTCATGCTCTCATAAGTCCAAACATACTATGAATGAAACTATATACTTCCTCCTTGAGGTTGATTTAGGGTTGGGCTTTAGTCCAACATCCATTTTCATCCAATCCTTTGAATAATCCTATTTCTAAGATAAGGTCATATTCCCATGTTCCTGATGAGTGAATTTTTTGAGGAAGACATTCTTTAACCTAGTCATAAATAATACCTAACTACAGGCTAATTGTTAGATGAAAATTGTATAGACAGATGAATTTGAGAGTTCTAAGGTGTTAGAAATAGATTGCATCAAAGGACCCAAGTAAGGATGCCTCAATCCTACTTGAAAGGGAAAAGAAAGCCATCATGGGGTGGGGCAGAGGGAGGGAGAAACTTGGGTGGGAGAGAAAACAGAGAGGGGAAGGGGGCATGATCAGGTTTTTGTTTTTTTGTTTTTTTTTGTTTGTTTGTTTGTTTGTTTTTTGTGGGGGGGGAACAGGACTGAAACCCTGAAAGCCAGCAGAAAGAATGAAAACAGGAAACCTCAGGTGGGGGGGGGGCTCTAGAATGTACTGGAGACCTGGGAGGTGAGAGACTCTGAAGACTCAAAGGGAGGGACCTTGGATGAAGTGCTCTATAGTTGGGAGCTCTATATTGTAGAGTTCACCTCCAGAGGAGAGACAGAACATCAAGAGGAAGGATGGGGTTGCCATCTGAAAGTCAAAAGCTCTGACCCAGGATGGTTCCTGTCTAAAGGAACTTCGGGAACAGAAATAGAGAAGAACATGAGAGAAAGGTGACACACTGACAGGCCCAAATTGGGATTCAGCGCAAGGGGATGCCTGGGGCCCTGACACTGTTACCGGTGCTGTGGTGTGCTTACCGACAACAGTCTAGCATGGCTGACCTCTGTAAGGCCCAACAAGCAGGTGAAAGTGTCAGACGCAGATATTTATAGCCAACCAATGGACTTAAGCCTGTGACTTCTGTGGATGAATTAGGGAATAAATGGAAGAAGCTGAGGAGGAGGGCGGCCCAATGGGAAGACTAGCAGTCTCAACTGACCTGGACCCTGAGATTTCTCAGACACTGAGCCACAAACCAGGTAGCATACCCCAGCTGATATGAGGCTCCTGACACATATAAAGCAGAGGACCTCAGTGAGAAAAGATGCACCTAACTCTGGAGAGACTTGAGCCCCCAGGGAGTAGGGAGGCCTGGTGACTTGGTGGGGTCATTCTCTTGGAGACAGGATGGGTAGGAGGAGGAATGAGATGAGGAGTGGTTGAAGGGCAGACTGGGAGGGAGATGAAGTCTGGCCTGTAAAAGAGGATTAAAGAACAAAAATAAATAAATTTAAAAAATGAAATTAGAAAAAAGGAGAATGGATTGTGTTATCTCAGGTGTTCTTATGTAAATCTCTAATAGAAAGACCATATATCTATATCTATTTATATCTATCTCTATATCTAGATAGATAAATAGATAGACAGATAGATAGATAGATGAGTTCATGTGTTCTTAGAGAAAAAAGACATCTGAGGAGAAGTGGGTGGTTAGCCTTTATTCGTCAACATGCTTCCCAAGACCCTTGTTTCCAATCAGTTGACTTATTTGCATGAATTTACCTAAATAGTGTCTCTAACATACTTTTTTATGGGCATAGAGGGAATTTGCCATATGTGGTAGATAAACAACCCACATCTCCAGATAATTGGTACTGTTAGCATATAAAATTTAGTGTTATGCTTTTGGTAACTACTTAATAATAAATGTATATTGTCTTAAGGTTTATATTCCTGCACAAACTATCATGACCAAGAAGCAAGTTGGGGAGGAAAGGGTTTATTCAGCTTACACTTCCACATTGCTGTTCATCACCGAAGAAAGTCAGGACTGGAACCCAAGCAGGTCAGGAAGCAGGAGCTGATGTAGAGGCCATGGAGGAATGTTGCTTACTGGCTTGCTTCCCCTGGCTTGCTCAGCCTGCTTTCTTAAAGAACCCAGGTCTACCAGCCCAGGGATGGCTCCACCCACAATGGGCTGGGCCCTCTTCCCTTGATCACTAGTTGAGAAAATGCCTTCCAGCTGGATCTCATGGAGGCATTTCTTCAACTGAGGCTCCTTTCTCTGTGTTAACTCCAGCCTGTGTCAAGTTGATACAAAACCATTGTTCTATGATCTATATACTCCAAAGAACTTAAAGATTTTTCAAATCAAAATTGGCTAAAGGTAATTCAAAGCACAAATCAGCTGACAGATTTTTACATGTTACACATCATTGAGCCAGTGAAATGGCTTAGCAACTAAATATGCATGCTAGCCGTTCTAACTATCTGGATTTGATTCCCCAGGATGCATACCACATAAAGAGAAACCAGACTCCATCAGATTATTCTAGTCTTCTGTGGGGCAGCCACTGCTCATATGCTCTTGTTCTTTAATTCACATGGAATAATACAATTCAGCATTTAGACAGTTATTCTATGCCTTCAAACCTTTTATCTGTGAAAGTTCTGAAAAAAAAAAAATCCAACAGGTTTGGCTACATTTGAACTCTTCACCTGGGACTTTCCGTATGAGTCTCACTCCATTTTCCACAGTGGTAAGATTGCTTTGTGGCTGACTCGGTGTGTCTGGAATTCTCACCCTCACACATTCCACCAGAACCTCCATTTGCTGGCATTCAGTGCTGGTGCCAGGCATCTGTTGATCTGGCTTGCCTTTCCTATGAACTTTTATTGTTTGGCTGGGATTTATGTCTCAGAGAGGGTTACTCACCACAAGTTACCAGCTTTGCTGCACAGTGTGCGTGGTTGTTGCAGGAGAGTATGTCATTCACAGCTGTTATTGATAATTAAAAAAAAAATTAAAAGAAATCTTTAGCAGGACATGCTATCTGGATTGGTCAAAAGCACTCTTTGGTCCATTCATGCTGTTTCCCCCTATACATGTCAACAAAAAGAAGTTATAAGCCTATGGTGCTGCTTAAACTCTGTTCTGCACGTCACTGAAGAACTTGTGGTAACGGCAGTTGGGGGATGGTCATTATAAGGGCAGAGCGGATACGGATGTGGGAGGAGAAAGAATCTGTGCAGATCTCTCTTCCTTAATCTAATTAGTCTTAATGATAGTGTGGTGGAGGAGAGAGGTGCAGGTTAGAAAACCCGGAGAGAAGAACTCCGAGGACAGAATAATGTCAGCACTAAAATGTGTTAATTTTCCTCAGAGGAGATAGTTGCTGGTTTCTGCTGTGGACATTCTGAATATGTATGTGTTCCAGTGTATCACACTTTCTGAGAACCATGACATGGATCACGCTACTAGGTCAGTAGTATGGTAGAAGAGTAGACAGGGCATGAAAGGTAAGGAGCCTGTTTGATAGACAGCAAAGACTTAAGAATTGATGGGGGATTTAGAGATGGCTCAGTGGTTAGGAGCACTGACGACTCTTCCAGGGATTCCGAGTTCAGTTTCCAGGAATCACAGGTAGTTCACAACTGTCTGTAATGGGTTCCGAAACTCTCTTCTGGGGTGTACTCATATACATAATATATAAATAAATCTTTTGTTTTTCTAGAAAGAGTTGATGCTATCTATTTGCCTGTAATGTGTAGTAGGTAAATAATAGTATTTTAGGGGAGTTTTAAAAGTTGAACATAATTCTCATATTTCATAAGCTGTAACATTGAAGCAGGTACTTGATTTCCTATCAATAGCATCTTTGCTCAGCTTTGCTGTCTCCATAAAAATGATCAAATATGGACTACGGATGCTTCAAAATGCTGCTAATGGACGTCTTCTCATCCCTTCCATCTCTTGTAAAAATCTAAGGTGAGAAATTGATCCCTCTTTTTTTTTTTTTTTTTGAAAGATTTTGTTGGTGACTCAATGTGTGAACTTCATGACTCACTCATTTGTCATTTAGAAAACATCTAATGAGGACTTAGAGGTCAGTAATTATGCCAGCAGTAAATATGTATAAAAGCAAAACAAAACCAGAGGACACTAACTGAGCTGCCACTACCACTGGCCTGTAGCTTAGCCCTCCTTGCAAAACTGGGCTTGTCAATAGAAAACGTGCATGCCAAACATTTAAGATTATACGTGAAACAGTAGTCCCTACTGCTTACAGCGCTGTTCAGTTTTCCTGCTCCAGGAGACCACGTCCAATTCTTCTAGTCACTCATTTACCTGATATGTCCTTCTACTTCTTGCATAATATCATATTTGGTTATTTATTAAGTTAATAAACGTGTTGACTCTGCATACTTTCTATGAACATGCTAAACAGAAGCTAATGACTATTTTTGTTTGTATATTTTCAGTACTTTTGGTTTGTTTTGAGACAAATGTTTCACTGTGTAGTCCCAATGGAACTCACTACATTGTTGTGTGGAGCAGGCTGGTCTCAAACTCATAGAGATGCTCTTAACCCCATTTCTCTATTAAAGTTGTGCACAACCACATCTGGCTATTTTCTCTGTTTTTAATACAATGAAACTTACATTGTGTAGGCCAACCACATGTTTAGTCAACACATTGCTATGTGCAAGTCAGCATTGTTCACAGGTAAGTGAGTAGACACCTGGTTGTATGTGTGGGAGGAATGGATTCAAACATTTCTATGGATCCTTATATGGCCTTTCAGTCTCCACTCTGATTTCCCCATTATCTCACTTTTTCAAGGAGCTTTCTTCATGTTCCATTCCAAAGCTTTGATGACCTTGCTCCTTTGGTTCCTATGCAGAATTTCATGGTTGCCATGTCAGTCACTAGATCTGCCTATTGCCTTCCAGTTATGCGTACAGATACATATCTGTGCATTTCTGTCTAATCACCCAGACTTTGCTCTTTAAGCTATTATGAGCTTGAGAATTGTTTTTTATTTAGCCACTGAAATTTTAATGTACTTCTGGAGTCAAGCCTATACATTTTATCTTCTATTTTGAATCAAAAGCATAAAATCCTTAAAGAATTCTAGCTGATAACGCCATGCCGCAGTATTAGTCATTTTATAGATGGACACCTAGGGATGGAAGAGTTTACACAAGTTGCCCAAGATTCTACAAAGTGTACATGGTATTTTCACAGTAACATACCCTGCTTGTTCCTTTTCAGGGCACACCCTTTAACTGCAAGACCAGTTCCTGTTTTAAAGAATTTGCAGTTTTTGTAGAGCAATAACACAGGCACACAAGGCAAAATAACAGAATTCACTAATTGCGACGAACAAGACAAGTGGCCACTGTGAACTGGGAACTCAAAACAGGGAGAAAGGTTTTTTCTGCCCATTTGTGTCCAAAAGGGCATCTGGAGTCCTAGTGCAAGGCTTCCAGTGCTACTGGAACATTGCTTCTCATATAAATCATATTTTTGTGGGTGTTAACCTTTAGTCTTCTCCCACTGGGGATTTGAAGGAATTCTGTGTAGGCTTTGAAATGGAGTGGGCAGTTAGTTTGTATCTTTATAGGGTACCTGGTCCTTAAGGTGAGGTGACTCTTTTAGATAAATGAGAGACATTGTCACCCAATATAAATTTATGATTGCACTTCATCTCAAAGATATTTAAGGAAGAATTTTTTTTTTTTTTTTTACTTATTTTGCTTTGGCTAGATGGTACAATCTTTGAACTTGTCAAGTCTCAAATGGTTGTTGATAAACAGGGACCTGTTAGTCCCAAAGACAGTTCATTAATTAATTCACATTTGTCTAGACTTGCTCTTTGGTTCCTTGCTTTGGCCAGTGAGGATGGCATCCCCTGTAACCATCATGTGGCCTAGCCCAAAAAGCTGCTCACACCATATTACAGGTGGCAGAAAGTCATGGTGGGTCAAGGTGTGTCCCTAGGTAGCCGATTCATTTCAGGCTCCACTGCTGTTTCTAGTGCAACCATCATTAAATGTTCCTTCTAGTCTATTTCATGCTCTTAGCAGCAAAGACAACAAATGCTTGAAAATAGGTAATTTAGAAAGAAAAGAGGTTTTCCATTCTTGGGGGTCAGGAATGGAAGTCCACAGTTCAGGCAAGGAACTCACAAGTGTGGTGTGAGAGACAAAGCTCATATAAGAATGTCGAGCAGAGGTGACAGGGCTTTGGTCTTGAGAGAGGACATATGAATGGAGAAAGCCAATTTGTCTTTACACAAATCTGCTGTCCTAGTAACCGAGTCAGTCCCATGACAACCAATGTTCCCTGTAGGAAAGGCATCCCATCAGTGTCTTCTGAGGTCCCCACATGAACTAACTTCCTCTCCTTAAGCCCAGTATTTAGCATGGTTTCACTGGGGACCAAGTCTCAATCGAGATCGGGAACATTGGCAATGTAGGCCATACTCAGAGCACACGAAGGTTTCTGTGTCCCAGATTCTAATCTGTAAAATAAAGACAATGACAGACTAGCTCCCTGTTATGAGTTTTCCTTTAGTTAATAGCTACAGCATATGTTGTAATATTATAATATCATCTGGTTCAAAGAAAATACACTGTACCAGTCTCCCTTCTAGAAGTCTGACATATATTTCAGATTCTATCTTACTTGTCTTTATGCTTTGCCATAGAAAAAAAATATCAATACATGTTCATTATTTTATTTTGAACTCATTCAGTGAGTCAACCACATTGCCTTGTGATAAAATAGAGAACAAAATCAGACTTATCACTGCCTTCTTAGAATCCTCATCGTATAGACAGCCATCAATTAAGTAGGCATACAAGTCAATGTAAAATGGCAGCTGTGGAAAGAAGTAGAAAGAGAGAAATGTGACTCTGATTACATGTGAATACACTGAGGACTTTTGGTGCCAAAAAGAGCAAAACTGTGCTTCCTAAAGAATGCAAAGGGTGCTCTAATGCCACAGGAGGGAAGGACTGCTCTGTGCAGACACCAAGAACATCCTGAGAAGCTAATTAAAACCTTCTTTTCTGATTATACCCTGGAGGATGGGAATCGCTTCCTCTCTCACCCTTCTTTGACAGGACTTGCTCAGGAGGAATGTGAAGGATGGGTGGGATCTTCCCCAGGAGAGTGAACGGAAGCCACATACCAAAGGGCTGACTGCCCAGCCAGGGCTGCAGTAGCTGGCTCCACCCAGCCCAGCAGGGACAACTGCTGTGCAGTATCTCAAAGGCCAAGGCAGCTTACAGGAAAAGAGAAAAAAGTGTGTTTAACAACTTCCTTTACTGGAGGAGTGGAACACATTTTAAGTTGCTTTAATAGCAGAAATATAGGCAGCTTTACAGACATCTGTGCCTAGAATCCACTGAGCCCAAGAGAGAAAACTTATTTATACTAAGAGCCACGCAGACTTTCAGGGCAAGAAACTGAACACCAGTGCCTTTTGAATATAACATTTGCCTATGTCATTGCATCATTAATTCTAGTTTGTGAGAAAGGTATAGTTAGGAATTGTATACACAATTCCCTCTGTAGTTCTTCCCTACCTTAGCTTGAAAAGGTGATGTCTTCTTAATAAAGTTTTGTTGGTTAATAACTTTTTAAAAATATATTTCTTTTCAGTATGATATAGCACAGGAACAGAGATTGAATTTGCATGTATATGTGCTTTTCAAAGCATTGTTTTACTATTTAACCCAGGCTGCCTTAGAACTTGTGATCTTCCTGCCTCAACCGCCCAACTGGGATTAGAGGCATAGACCACCACACTCAGCAAGAAATCAAGTGGAACCTTGAGCAAGGATGGAGGATCACAAAATAAAGCTATGCAACAAATAAATAAATAGGCTAGGAAACAAAGTAAAGTAGAATGAAATTAAGATCTCGGTCACATGATATAGTGACAGTAGTTAATGACAAATCTCACTTTTGAATATTGCTAAGAAAGTAAATTTTATATGTCCTTACTTCTAAAAAGCTGAGAAAGGAAGGTATCACACATGTTAATTAGCTTAGTCATTGCATATTTCAAATTATTGTTTTGCATATACAAGTATGCATGGTTTTTAAATTGTCAAATGCTTGTAATGAAGTATTTTCTGTGTACCTTTCAAATACATCCTCTTTCTCTGTTATTTTAATTCTATCTACTGTTTAATCCAGATTTCATTTACTTTCTCTTCCTTCAAGATTTTACAGTGTGTGTGTGTGTGTGTGTGTGTGTGTGTGTGTGTGTATGTGTGTGTGTGTGTGTTTTAAATGCTTATGTTCAGTATGTAAAACAATTAGGGTGTTATTTCCTGAGGAACTACTATGAATTATATGGGAGCATCCTTGTACTCATGAGTATTGTAGTCTGGAAGTAAAGATAGAAATGGAACATATAATAAAAACTATGATATGTATCCAGGAGAGAAATCCATAGCATATTCTGGACTGGATAGCAATGTAAATGGTGATGTCAGCTAAGATTAACTCCATGCTTTCTACATCCTCGGGCATAGTTCTAAGTGGTTTACATTTTTTATAATTGATCTTTTGAAGAATGTAAGAAGTTATAGGCTTCATTGCGGTGTTCCCACACGTACTTTTCTATTGGACTCTTTGCTTCTGATGGTCCTTCCAACCCCAGTAGCTGCTCTTCACGATGAATGTCTTCTACCCTTGCTTACTTTCCATCCTCAGCCACCACAGCAGAACGTACTCTCCCATCATCCCTCTTTTAGTTTTCTGGTTTATATTCTATACCAAGAAAAAGATAAAAAAAATTAAAAACCAAGAATCTGCTAATGAGAGAAAATACGTGTTTATATCCATCTGACACAGAGATACTTCACTTAACATACTAATTTCTAGTACTGTCAATCTTCCTGCACGTATCGTGGTCTGGTTCTTCTTTATGGCTGAGAGAAATTTCATTGTGCAGTATCAACCACATTTTTAAATTTCCTTTTTTTTTGTAAGATCATCTTTTATTTTGAGATCATTGTTCCATCATTTCCCTCATTAATTTCCTCCCTCCACGCCCTCCCATGTATTTCTCCTTGATCTTTTTCAAATTCAAATCCATTTATCGATGGATGGACATCTGGATTGGTTCCTTCTAGCAATTGTGAATAGAGGAACAGTAATAGGTGACTTAAAGCCCTCTAGCGACATGCTCAGAAATGGAATAGCTGGGTCCGATGTTGCTTATCCTTTGGATTGTGTTTGTTTTCATGTTTAATCATCACACTGATTTACATGGTAACTGCACTCACTCACACCCCTACCAGCAATGAGTAAAGGCTTCTCTTTTCTCACATTAACACACATGAGCAATAAACACCTTAAAAAAGTATTTTGGCCTCTTTAGCAAATAGAAAATGCAAAGTAAAACCACTCTGAGACTTATTTGTATTGTATTACCTTTTGATTTAGAGATGAGAGGACCAAAGCCTAAAGGAATAGACATTAAGTATTTTTCCAAGACGCATGGATAAAAATCACGGGGTTTGATTTCAATCCTGTGACTTTCAGTCTCGTTATCTTTATCATACTCTTTGACTCTGTCACAGCTAAGAGAGTTCAGCATGTCCTTCTGTTAGGAAGATCCCTGGAGGTTAGGACAATGGTCATAATTCTGGAAAGTTATTTGGGCGTTCCTTTAATCAGATAAATGAGAACAAAAATCCCTTCTTAACAATTAGTATAGATTGAAAATAAAAATAAAATGTTTCTAAATATTAAGGTGATGGTGGTTAGATAGGGATTGATGAAGGCAGCATAGAATTAAATGAAAAAGGAGACAGATCACTGTATACTGAAGCAGAACTTTCCTTTAATTGAGAAATTAAAGAGTAGAGGTCTGAGTGAGTAGAGACTACTTACTTACTTACTTAGCACAATGGTCTAGGGGATTTTATAGGATAAAAGAATGACTTTGGGGATAGAAACTTGCATCTGAGATCAGTTCCCCTGCAGAGTTCCAGTGGTAAACACCAAAAGGAGGTTGGTGTGGTTTTTATTAGAAGCTTCCTGCATATTACTTAGCAGCCTCTGGTGTTATCATCAGTCAAGTTTCCAGTCTGGACTTTCTCAGACCACCAGGGGCTTTTAACCCTGAAGTGGTATTGTGGGAAGGGGGAGGGCTTGGTACTAGTTACTTTTATATTAACTGAGGAATTTATTTAACAATAAGGTACTGATTTTTTTAAGAGTAGTAAACACTATTTTTACTTTTTAAATTAATTTTTTGTTCCTGAATGTTATAACTGTTTTTAATTGGATATTCTCTGCATTTACATTTCAGATGTTATCCCCTTTCCCCAATCCCATACCCCCTACCAGTCCCATTGCCTCCATGAAGGTGCTTTCTCTCCCAACCACCCTCTCCCACCTCAGCACCTTGGCATTCCCCTACACTGGGAAAACAAGCCTTTACTGGATCAGAGGCCTTTTCTTCCATTCATGCCAGACAATGCCATCCTCTGCTGCATATGCACCTGGAGCCATGGGTCTCTTCATGCGAACTCGTTGGTTGGTGTTTTAGCTCCTGGGAGCTGTGGTAGGTTTGGTTAGTTTATAAATTTGTTTTTCCCAGGAGGTTACATGTACTTTCAGCTCATTCAGTCTTTTCTCTACCTCCTTCATTGGGGTCCCCATGTTCAGTTTGATGGTTATCTGCAAGCATCTTCCTCTGTATCACTATAGCTCTGGCAGAGCCTCTGAGAAGGCATCCATATCATGTTCCTACCAGTAAGCACTACTTGGCATCAGCAATAGGTTTAGTGGCTGCATATGGGATAGATCTGTAGGTCTCTGGATGATCTTTTCAACAGTCCCTGATCCTCTATTCATCCCTTTATTTGCTCCCATGAGCATTTTGTTCTCTCTTCTAAGAAGGACTGGAGCATCCACCTTCTGGCCTTTCCTCTCTTTGAGCTTTATAAGTTCTATGAATTGTTTGTTGGGTATTCTGAACTTTTTGATCTAGTATCCGCTTATCAGTGAATACATGCCATGAGTGTTCTTTTGTGACTGAGTTACCACACTCAGGATGATAGCTTCAAGTTCCATCCATTTGCCTAGAAATATCATGAACTTGTTGTTTTTAATAGCTGACTAGTACAATAGTGTATATATACCACAATTTCTGTATCCATTCCTCTGTTGAAGGACATCTGGGTTTTTTCCAGCTTCTGACTATTATATATAAGGCTGCTATGAACATGGTGGAGTATGTGTCCTTGTTAGATGTTGGAGCTTCTTTTAGGTATATATCCAGGAGTGATATAGCTGGGTCCTCAGGTTGTACTATGTCCAATTTTCTGAGGTATAGTCAGACACCCTTCACAATAGTCAGAAATAATATAAAATAGTTTGGGGTAACCCTAACCAACCAAGTGAAGGATCTGCATGACATGAACTTCTAGTTTCTAAAGAAGGAAATTGAAGAAGACCTCAGAAGGTGGAAAGATCTCCCATGTGCATGGATTAGAAGGATCAACATAGTAAAAATGGCCATCTTGCCTAACGCAATCTACAGATTCAATGCAATCTCCATCAAAATTTTAACTCAATTCTTCATAGAATTAGAAAGAGTAATTTGCAAATTCACTGGAATAATAAAAATCTCAGGAGAGCAAAAACTATTTTCAACAACAAAAATATTCCGGAGGAATCACCATCCCAGACCTCAAGCTGTATTACAGATCAAATTGTGATAAAAACTGCATGATTCTGGTACAGAGACAGACAGGTAGATCAATGGAATAGAATTGACGACCCAGAAATGAACCCACACAACTATGGTCACTCGATCTTTGACAAAGGAGCTAAAAACATTTAATGGAAAAAGGACAGTCTCTTTAACAAATGGTGCTGGTTCAACTGGTATTCAGCATGCATAAGAATGCAAATCAATCTTTTATTATCTCCTTGTACAAATCTCAAGTCCAAGTGGCTCAAAGGCTTCCACATAAAACCAGGTACACTGAAATTAAGAGAACAGAAAGTGGGGAGAAGCTTAGAACACATAGGCATAGGGGAAATTTCCTGAACAAAACACGAATGGTTTATCCTCTAAGATCAAGAATCAACAAGTTGGACCTCATGAAATTGCAAAGCTTCTGTAAGGCAAAGGACACTGTCATTAGGTCAAAAGGGCAACCAACTGATTGGGAAAAGAGCTTTGCCGATCCTACATCCCGTTGAGGTTTAGTATCCAATATATACAAAGAACTCAAAAAGTTAGACTCTAGAGAATCAAATAATCATACTAAAAATGGGGTACAGAGCTAAACAAAAAATTCTTAGCTGAGGAATATTAAAAGGCTGAGAAGCACCGAAAGAAATGCTTAACACCCCTAGTCATCAGAAAAATGCAAATCAGAACAACTCTAAGATTCCACTTCACCCCAGTCAAAATGGCTAAGATCAAAAACTCAGGTGAGAGCAGATACTGGAGAGAAAGTGGAGAAAGAGGAACACTCCTCCACTAATGGTGGGGTTGTAAACTGGTACAACCACTCTGGAAATCAGTCTGCGGATCCTCAGAAAATCTGACTTTTCTTTTTAGCTGTGACAAATACACTACTGTAAACTGTTAGCTACAGACAGCGTGAAGGAAGTAAATAAAGACATTTTGTATACCAGTGATTCTCAACCTTTCTCATGCCGTGAACCCTTTAATACAGTTTCTCATGTTGGGCTGCACTGTAATAAAATAGAAAGGTAACCTCTGATTCCTTGCTAGTCGCCGCACCCTTAGAGCCACATGGCACATTCACACCGGGCTGCTACTTTACCATACCAATTGCAAGCTGCTCTTTCCAGGAGGTTTCCTTCCCAGGAGGTTCGCTCTGCCAGCCCTAGCTCTTTCTGTCCCAGGTGGTCCACGGCTGCCCCAGTGTGTTATTTTTACTCACTTTCCCTTGGTGTGTTGTTGCCAAGTTTTACACACATACACATTCCAACTGGAGGTAGCCCTTGTGCTTCCTGCCATTACACCCTTTTTTAAACTCAATTAAGTTGTCACATCAAAGAGCACACGAAAATATTCTGATCCAATTGGTATGATGTAATTTTCCCACCTAAACAAGTCAAATGATCCTGTACAATTCTATCCCCTATTAAATATTCGTAACAACCTTACCATATAGAGATGTGCCGAGAGAGAAACATTTCCATCAGTTTTCATGTTGCCCTCCCTGAATGTGCTGCTTTCTCCTTCTTTTCCACCTTCCCAAAACTTTGCCCCCACCTCACTCTCTACTCTCCAATCATATAGTTCTTGACATCAACCTACAGTGCTCAACCCACGATGCCATTATTCTGCTGCTACTACATAGCTGTAAGTTTGCTACTGTTATGGATCATGATGTAAATATCTCTCAGGATACCTGATAAATGACCCCCCAAAGAGGTCACAACCCACAGGTTGAGAATCACCGCAGTCTATGCCACCTTTGTGACTTTTCTGTAAATCTAAAACAATTTGGAAATTAAGTTTATGAATGATACAATGCTACAGTCAATTCACAGTAACACCTGTGACCAGCTCAAACACTACCGTGCTTCTGCCCTCCAGAGAGAGGTGACCACTGTCCTGTAAGCTCTCTGCTTTGGAGCTCCTACAACATGGCCACACCTTCATCACTCTACAGAGCATGATTCCAGTTTGTTTTAAGCCCCTTAGGTGGTAAGGGTTAGTGAGCATGCTTCATTCTATTCTAGCTGTGCTGGTCTTTGCAGTCCAAGCAGTTACGTGCTCAACATTTATCTTCTTTTTACTGACATTCAAAATTGGCCTTCCAAAGTAAGTGTTTTAAAACTTCCTTCTGTTAGGTTACCATTCATGGCGATCCTAATCAATTCTTATTTTCTGAACCAGTTGGATCTGACCATGTGTGACAGGTTTCTTGTTCTGGAAGTCTGAGGCACGCAAGGTCCAGAACATGAATGGCTTCTATGACATACAAGCCCTGCAGAGACTTGTCTTCCTCTTATACCAGTATCTTATTGCTTTTTTATTTCTAATATTGCAACTATCTTACCATGGATGATAGTAATAAAGGTATACCCTTGAGACTGAGGAATTAATACTACATAAATCTGTTGGAGACAAGGAAGGCCAACTTGAAGTTAAGTAGTAAAGGATATATTCAGAAAGTTCCCAAAGCTCGAATTTTGAAGTGTTTCTGAAATGTGTACTTTCTTGTATTAGTCAGTGTCCATGCAATAAAGAACACCTTTGAAATCCATCTTGGATAAAAGAAAGATTGGCCCTCAGAGGATTGCTTGTTTGGTTGATGGAAAAGGTGAGATGCCAAACAGAAGACAAGGCCACTCACATTAGCTGTAGCAGGAAGCTATAATCAGTGCTGGGCTGCATGGACAAAGAGAGGAAGTAGTGTTTCCATAGCCAAGGGTGGGATCCTTGGATAGAAGCCAGGGCTGAAGCATTTGTGCACAGAGGAAGCTGAAGTCAAATAGGAAATACAACTGCTGCTGTAGGTGTCATCTGAGGCCTTAGAGAGAAACACCCAGGAGTTTTCTGTTTTTCAGTCTTTTCACAGTAAATATTTCTGGGCAAAACTAACCAGAAAGCAGCTAATTTAAGAGGCTCTTTTGAGCACAGACCAGAGAAGCCAGTTCTCTTTTCAGACACAAAGGACCACTGCTCCAGCTGACCCTCTACCTTCTGCTTCTTGGACTGTTACATATACTATGTATGTACATGTATACACGTGTCCTCACAACTGTTGTTCCTAACACAACAGTGATAGTCTCCTCCCTTTCTTCTTTCATACTTTATCCAGAATGATGGTCTAAAACAAACACATTTGGCTCTTGTTTAAACCAAAAATGACTCCTTACCACAATGCATCAAGCCCAAGAAATTTACCACGGAAGACAAATATTTTCATCTGGCTCCTACCTTCCTCTTTATCCCTTTTCTCCCACAATTCAGGCCTAGAGGTAAAGTTCAGTGGGCAAAGTGACTACTTGTTTCGAATATGCAAGGTCTTATGCTTGATTCTTAGGAATACAAAAATATGAAAATAATAGTTTCTTTCCAACTACTGTTACATGGGTCATCTTGAATGCAACAAAGACTATATAAGACACAGAGACATCTAAGGCATCTATGGCCAAGGTGTCAGAGTGTCAACTGTCAACTGTCCATCCTCAAGTAGCTTCTATATAACCTGGAAGAACATGAAGCTGGAAGACTTTACCTACTCCAAGGAAATGAAAAGGAAGAAAAATGCATGGGCTTTGGAATGATGCCAACTGGTCAGAGAACAAGTTGGAGAGATTTGAGGAGTAAAACCATCACATTGGTTAAGTCTGGCTATGTGGTATGACATTTGATTGAGAACAGAACTCGGTGTCAAAAGAGGTGGTTCTTACTACTATCTTAAAATTCACCCACTGCTTAACAGACCTCTAGTGGAATGAAGGACGGTAGAAGGCTCACTCTTAATAGGAGCAGATGCTAAATGCCATTACTTGGCTGCTTTTACCTCCTTCTCACCCCCACAGATATTCCTCCTAAACATCAAGTCCACATTATGCTTTTGTGGCTTATGGCTTTGGTAATGTTTGGCTTTGGTTTGTGGCTCACTAGATTTAACCAGCCCTACTTTTGTGGGAATCAGTCTGACACCATCCACTGGAACACAAATAATTTACTAGTCAATAGTTCAGTGAAGATGATGACTTGCCCACCCCAGCGGACTACAGCAGGCGTTATTCTATAACTAAGGTATGTACTGTCATCTTCACATATACAAACAAACATACACACACAGGCATATACACATGTATACACATACAAACAAACACACCTACACACAACACAATATACACACACATTTACATACATATACACACATGCAGGCATATGTACAAACACATATACAAATATATGCACATACATACATTCACACACCTGTATACACATATGCATACATACATACACACTCATAAAATACTTGATGAGAGTTGATATATTTCTAAATCAGTTCATCTCAGTCTCCTAATATTTAGGTTTTGGGAAAAGATAGCGTTCCCTTCAAAATTTATTTTTCTATTGGGTTATAAATATCATTTATTGTATGTTTTTTAAACTCCAGATGTAGCTAAGTCATCCTTAATCCATTCATACTTCAGCTAATTTAATTTTTTATCTTATTGTAAATCTTCCTCAGAAAACAGTAGCTCATATGGTGGTTATATAGTGGGAGATGTCCCCAGAAAATGGATTCTGAAAAGGAACTAGACTTGTATTTGCTAGAGAATGTCTTAAGCAACAATCCATATAAAAGAGTTGACTATAGTTTAGAGGAGAAAATATTGAGCTAGGCTGTCACATCAAGAGACTAGCCACAGTAGCCACTGTATCAGGCCATTGTGATAGCCTTTCTGATGTGTACTGACTTAGGGAAAGGGCATGTTAATGTAGCAAGTCAGTAATCGGCAGGGTTATTATAGCTGATATATCTTTATTCAGATAAGAGAATTCCAAGCAGGAATGGCAGTGAGGGCCATTTCCCACAGTCCTATCAAAGCAGGAAGAATGAATCCTTTATTCTTACTTTTGTGGGGATGTGGGTGGTGAATCAAAGCATTGCCTCAAGTGTATTTCTTATAAACCTCAGTATATATAATAATACATGTATTGAATGTACTGCTCAAGATAAATCATGTGAACAATTATTCATATAATTATAAAATACATAGTTATTATGCAGACAAATGGCAAAAGCAAACCTGCCTGGCTCAGAATGATAGCCAGACTTGAATACAAGTAATAAGTTATCCAGTACCATGCATATTGCATAGATATACTCTGTACCTGTCTCGGACTCAGAGCATGGGTTTCCAAGGGACTTGCATGCATCATACTCCAGAGAAGCATATTTCTTCCTATGGTACTGATGTTGAAATCTGGCATGCAATTCTCATTATTGTAGTATAGAAACAGGATAATGTCTTGTGTTTTTATCTTTGTCTGGGTCTACAAACAAATGAGAGTAAAGATTTTAAAAAATGTCATCAAACGTTTAAATGGTAGAACTGAATGCCTTTGAACAAAATCAACTGTCTACCCTCAGATACTGTACAGTCCTCCTCTTTATATGCTTGGTTAACCACTCTCAAGTTTTGCCATTCTCCGTATGGTTATGTAGCAGCACACCAAAAAGAAGCTATCTCACTAAATATCCACTAGTCAGTAGTCTTTCCTATTTCCTGGGTTTAATGCATGGATGCTCTAAGACTCCTTTCCCTGTACCTTACCTCTGACTTAGCAGTTGAAATAAAGAGGGCTAAGAACTGCTATGCCTCCTTGAGTCACAGTCACTAGAACCTGGTGCCCAAAAGTCAAGGTGTAACATGCACACAATGACCGAAAGGAGAAATGGCTTCAATGTGTTCAGGGGGAGCTGAAATGCATGTCTGGAATGAGGAGGGTTGTGCACAGAATTAGGAACGGGGACTGCCCAAGGCCAGCTGCTGAAACTGACTCTCCACAGTGATTTTCACAATCATTATTCCCAGATTTCTCCCATTAGTGCTTTCCTGTTCTTTTTGGCCAGAGAGTTAGATCTGATTTAGATATTATTAATAAAGGAAATCTAGAAACTCTTACAAAGAAGAAGATGAACTAAATGTGTTTCCTTTTTTTCGAAAAATCATTTTATATATTTGTTTATTTACTTAGTCAGCCAGTCATTTGCCCATTCATTTATAGCAAAACAGCAGTTGCCTTTTGTTTTTGTTTCTGTAGCCAGATAGTGTGGGAACTTGATCTAAAGCTGGTGGTCAACTTATGATTATGTGTACTGAGTGTCATTAAAAAAATTTAGACCTGGGGCTGAAAGGATAGCTGGGAGGTAGAGCATGAGATCAATGTGTTCGAAGCCTCAGGAGAGTCCTCAGTGGCAGCAACAAAGCAAGTAAGAGCCTGGCTATTTAAGACGATCTAGTTTGACATCATTGCCACAAAATAGCAGATAATAGATTTTCATTCGACTTAAGAATATTTAAAATTCTTTAAGACGTGTAAGTGATCAGCCCGCGTGTATCTGTGTGCACTACATGTAGTGCCGGCTTCTTCAGAGGCCAGAGAGAGCCATTAGATTTCTTCAGACTGGATTTTCAGACAGTTGGTGTCACCACACGTATCCTGAGAAATGAACCTGAGTCTTCTGCAAGAACAGCCAGCATTCTTAGATGCTGAGCCATCTCTCCAGGACCATAAAATTGTATTTAAAATGATTTCAGAACTTTGAACTTTGTTTCTTTTTGTTATTTTCTGCAACACCATCACAGGTGAGAAGATATTAATTTATTATCTCTCATTGTATTTCAGGGTTTGTGAAGGATCATATCATCTTACTTAATTTTTTATTTAATATTGCAGTTTTCTTTGTCCTGTTTGTATCATAGCTACAGAACAAAATCTTAACATCCATTATTCCATTGGGGTTAATATCTTCTACCAGACTTTTTCTGAGTGTCAATACTTGTAATTCTTTGTTAACTTTACCAACATCAGCTTAACACTCGCAGAATGAGGTAATGCATGCCTCCTACATACCTTGGATGTGGTAAGAGGTAAAAAGATAATGGTTGCAAAGTGCTTCATGAAAACAAAGCCTTTCATTCAAGGAAGGTGCAGGAAATACTGTCAGTTATGTTGTTTTTGAAGGTGGTAACCCCACACGGCTTTCTCTCAGAGCCCTGGACCACAATAGAGTTGAATAATATAAATGGAAGATGGTAAAGTTATTTTATTTAGAAGATCTTCTGCTTCAATATCACTGTGGAATTCTTCTTTAGCAACAAGCAATTGCTCTTTAGTTCTTTCTCTTTTTAACTACAAAATCATCAACCTCATGTGGTCCATATTTGTCTCTTTGACAACAGCACTCTTCTACATGATTCTGATGGTGGTTATGGATGTGAACAGTTATTTAAAGACCCAATTGGAACAGATCTTGGGCCTCCTTCCAGGAAGATATTTGTGCTCAACGTCAGTTACTTTCTGGACTTTTCCCTACCTTCTTGTGTTTGTGTTGGCAGTGGATGAGAGTGGAGTCATGGTCCATTCGCCCTCCTTCTGATGGAGTTTGTGATGCTCATCCCAATGTTCCTTACTCCATAGAGCAGACCAAATACTTCCAGATATCTCATTTTGAGTGCATTTAAACTGCTTTAAATTTAGTCCCAGGATATTGACTCAAAAGGATAAACTAAAATCTTACAAGCTGTACATAAGTTGTCTTTGATTAACCTTCAACCTCTTATAGAAGATTGAGAGCTTCTAGCAAATGACAGCGAGTGACTGACCAAATGACCCATTGTATTGTATTGCTACACATTGGCCTCATTCTTACTTACATTGTGGCCTCAGTTCATTTGGTCTTTTGTAAATTAGTACCAATCCAAGCAGATGCATGTCCATACATGTGTATGTGTGTATCTATTAATATCTATCTACCTACCCACTTGTTTATATATCTAAATTATTATGAAGTACAACCACTTTCAATTTTAATCTGGCATCTTGATAAAGGGATCAGCCAAATGATGCTTAGATTTTTCAAACTACCAAACATTAACTATGTATTCAGAAATGAAAAGTGTTTTCATATCAAATATATTTCCCCTTCCAGTCTTTCATTCAGCCAATTACAATATGCTCTGAAGCTTTAACATTTCCCTCCAAAGGGCATCTTTGTCTTCCTTTTGCTAGAGAGTAAGGTCAAGACTGAATCAACCTTAAAGTCATTCTTTAACCTTTGTCCCTTGCTCACAGAAGGTTAATTGATTACTCTCCATTCAATTTATCCATCTATTAAACTCAAGCCTCTATTTTGTGAATTATTAATTGTTCAAATGTAGCTATCATAACCAAATCAAAATCGGTCTTATTAGTTTGCCTGAAAAGATATTTTCTTTTTCTCATTCTAGCATAGGATTATTGCACATACATCTTGAACCTGGGTCTGCCCAATAAATAACTCAAATTGACAATAACAAAGAAAGCTGAGATGTTTTGTATGAGCAGACAAGTGTTATTCATTTCCTGAGCTTTTTCCTGGCAGCCTTCCATGCATGTGAAACCATCTAACCTCATATAGCATTGTTTACTTTCAATTTAAGGGTAAGTTTTTTAGTTTTATTTCTTTTCAAATTGACATATAAAATTACACATATTTATTAGTTTTGCTTTGCATTAATCCATGAAGTTCATAAATTCAAGGATTTTGAACAAGAATTAGACTTTATAAAGAAGAATGAAAAAGGAAGAACATCCTAAATACTGAATTGTCAGTCCCAAAACTCTATGCACACAATAATTGAAACAAACTGTGTTTATATAATTATGTACACACAAACACACACACACACAAACCCCTTGTAACAATAACATTTTAAAAAGAGAGCAAAAATAGAAGCAAAAAGAGAAGTTAGAGGGTCAACATGGGACAATTTGAAAGAAGAAAGGGAAGAAAAAGTGGTAATTATATTATAATAAAAATAAATGAAGATACAATCATGTCTTCTAAGAGAGAATTCTATTATGATCAATGCAATCAGAGCATTAAAATAAATGATTAAAATCTTCACAAAAAATTAAGTTCAGTGCCAGCAAGATGGTTTGCTGGGTCAAGGTACCCATGGCCAAACATGACTCCTGAGTTTACCTCTTTCGGTCCCTTGCAGAGTTGTTACTCTACTACTGACACCCGTGTGCCATAACGTGTGCCCTTTCTTACCATATCCCCCATGATAAACAGACATGTTCAATTAAGTCCAAAAGTCTCTGCCTCTGAGGAACATAAAAATAAAAAGGACAGAGCATTGCTGGAATTGTTCAAATTACTTTCTATTAAAATTGAATCACAAAGCTATTGACATTTAAAGTCTTATATGTCATATTTCCTGTTAGTAAAATGGTTTGTCATCAGTCTGCTGGATATGTGCTTTTAAACGTCTGCTTTGCTTCCAGCTTCGCGGATGAGTAAAGAGAAAGTGTGTGTTGGGGCAGTTAGCTTGCTGAATCAGTGGGAAGGAGCCATGCAATAAAGAATAATTGTTTCTTTGATGTGTGGTATGGTTAACATGCTCAAGGTACTTAACTAACACTATCTGAATGCCAGATCTGAACCTTTTTCTTTTTAAGCTTCATGCCATTTACTTTAAGCATTTAATTCAGGAATGACAAACCTTGGCATATACCAAACAAGTACACTCCCTGTAAGTCTATGAATCACTTTGCCTATTCAGAATTTTTGCTTCTGAAAGACAAGAAGCAAATGTGCTAGTAAAATATAAAAATACAATAAATATTGCCAATTTGAAGGGAGATATATTTAAATTTACTTATATATTATGTTTATATATTTACCCTGGGCCAGTAACACTAATCTATCAGTTTAATGGACTTAATTCCTTGTCTACCAAATATTCTGTGCCATTATTTTTATTTTCATGAGAGAAGTTCATGTTAGGCCAAGGCCCGAGAGAGTTGCCAAGGAAGAATGCAGAATCTGGAGTTGAAAGCCATTAATGTTGTTCCTTTCTGTAGCCATCAATTTATTACAGTGAACTTTCAGGCAATGGAAAATTATTACCTCTTTATAGAGCTTAGCAGTTTCGAATGAGAATGTTGTTTGAGTCCATGAGTGTTTCCGGCTGTGCACACTTCCTGTTCTTAGCTGCCTTCTTCCAGGCTCTGCAATCTCCTGGCCCCAAGAGAACAGCAGTAACCTGGGCTATGAGGAATCAGAGGGCCCTTGTTTCCTTGTTTTCTGAATCTCATTTGCAGCCCAGGCAGCTAATTAGGAGGAGGAAACAGGAACAGCAGAGAGAGGAAGTGGTAAACAGCAGCTCCATAGTGTTAAGTTCCCACACACAAGAATTGGATGCGGATCTCTGAAAAGCATCAGTCACAAAGATGATTATGGAATGTTTCTTAAGCAAAAATGTCTTGGGTCAGACCCTGGTTTTTGTTAAGTATCATTCCTTATCTTTACCAGTTGGCAATGTAAGTCTTAACTTAAAAATATACAGTGTATTTTGTTAATGTCTATTCACCACACCCCCTTTCAACTCCCTCCCACGGCTCCCTTCCAACTTTACGGACTCTGGTTTTGTAAATATTCTATTGAGTCCAATTAGCATGCCTCATATTTTTAGAAAAATAACCAAGAGCTTTTAATATAATTCTATACTCTTTTCAGTGACCGGTAAATGACTTCTCCATGTCCTTTACTGGAACCTGGCAAGGGCTGGGCGTGGTTGATGAGTGTGAAGGCAGATTTTCCACACACATGTTGGAGTGAACTCTGCAGGTGGACCAGGGAACAGAAGTGGCCTTTGTCTTCTAAGGGTAGATCTCATTCAGATTTATCACCAAGTCCTCTCTCCACCTCTCCCTCCTCTCTAAGGGCTTTCTTTTCCTCTTTTCTTTTTCCCAATTGGATGCTTTCACCTACAGCTCAGCTTCCTTGGAATTGTTCTTGGCTCACCTTGGGCATTTTCATGTCCATGGTTGTGAGATTTCATAACTGGACTGCTTCCGTGAACTGAACACTGCTTCCCTTCTATCCCTTGTTCCTCATTAGCTGGCATCACCCACACACCATGCAAGACTTCTCTGCTAATCACCTGGCTTATCTGCTTTACATTTCCCTAACACATTGTGCAGTTCATTACCATTTGACTTATGGCCATGATAACAACAATCTCAAAACCTTTGAGTTTTTTACTGTAGGTGGGAATAATCTTCAAGGGATACTTTATTTTGTTGTTTTGGGTTATTAAACAACAACCTCAAAAAAAAAGCTAACAGTGGAAAAGACATTAGAAGATGCTTTATGAGGATGTTCAAATGCTTCAGAAACAACACTACTGTCATATTTCATAGCTTTCTTATTTAAAAAACACACATAGAAAACAACCAAGAGGCTAATTACTTACTTACAACTAGTAAACAGAAATTCTGAAAACTAGCTCAGGCTTTATCTTGAGTTGAAGATCAATGGAACAGAATCAAAGACCCAGAAATGAACCCACACACCTATGATCATTTGATCTTTGACAAAGGAGCTAAAAACATTCAATGAAAAAAAACACAGCATTTTCAACAAATGGTGCTGGTTCACCTGGCAGTCAGCATGTAGAGGAATGCAAGTTGATCCCGTCTTATCTTCTTGTACAAAGCTCAAGTCCAAGTTGATCAAGGACCTCCAAATAAAACCAGATATACTGAAAGTAATAGAAGATAAAGTGGCGAAAGCCTCAAACTCATAGGCACAGGAGAAATTTTTCTGAGCAGAGCACCAATGGCTTATGCTGTAAGATCAACAATAGACAAATGGGACCTCATAAAATTGCAAAATTGCCTTCTGTAAGGCAAAGAACACTGTCAGTGTAGCCTTACTGATACAGATTGAGATGCTTGAAGCTAACTAACTGGGCACAGGGACCCCAATGGAGGAGTTAGAGAAAGGACTAAAGAAATTGAAGGGGTTTGCAACCCCATAGGAATAACAATATCAACCAACTTGACACCTGAGAGCTCCCAGGGACTAAACCACCAACAAAAGAGTACACATGGTGGTACCCATGGCTCCAACCATATATGTAGCAGAGGATGGCATTGTCTGGCATCAATAGGAGGAGAAGCCTTTGGTTCTGTGAAGGCTTGTTTCCCCAGTGTGGAGGAATACCAGAGTGTTGAGGTAGAAGTGGGTGTGTGGGAAGGAGAACATTCTCTTAGAAGGTTGGGGAATAGGTTGGGAGAGGGAGAAACCAGGAAAGGGGATAGCATCTTAGTTGTAAATACATAAACTATCCAATTAAAAACACGTTAAAAAAAGAAAGAAAAATAGTCTCCTTTCTTCCTCACTTTCCTTCAGTCTGGAAGAACTGTTCTTATGGCACTATTGTTTTGATTTATTTCAATAATAGATACTTAGTATATGCAAGATACTCTACTTAAGCCCAAGATATAGCCCAAAACTCTTGTCTTTGCCAATGCAACAATACAGTTATGCACAGACACCCCATGAGAAGTGTTATAATAGAATTAAGAAAGAAGTATCCCTGACTTAGGTACTGGAGGGACTTAGTCTGAGGTAATACGGAGTACATCACTGGGGAACAGCAGAGGTCTGAAGGACAGATATACAAAAGTGGGGTCACTACTCCAGAGGAAATGCAATGGGATTTCTTTCAGTCCATGGCCTATCATTTTTTATCTCTATTTTCATTTTTTTTTTTAGCTTTTAAAGCAAGTTTAGACTATGCCTTTCTCTCAGTATGAATATTTTCCACACTATAGCATACAAAAGAATGCAATTTTCAGAAATTAGTTTAAGTAAAAAAAAAAAAAAAAAAACACAAGTTAATAGAAATTTTTCTGCCTGGAAGTTGGGATGAAAATAATTAATGAAAATGAAATAATTTAGGAAAGTACTTTGTGAGATTTGAAGTTGCTTGTGTGTCATACTAAGGAGTGGGTCACACAAACACTTCTCAATCTTGTGCTTATACTTCTGAGACAGTCACAAGGATCCAGCTTCCTCTAAATCAAGGCTGGACGGATGCTCCGGCAGACCACCTTGAGGTGATGATTGCCTTCCTCAGGAGATGGCCACATGCACAAGGTCCTGTGGGAGGAAATGAATGAATTGCCTATTGTGCTTTGAGACTCAAACAAGGTTTAAAGGTGAATTTCCAACATGTTAGGGGTAATCATCACAGTGTGGTAGCCAAGCTCTGGTGGTCCCACCCTTCCTAGATTCTGTAAAGTCTTCCCCTGTTGAAATTATATAAACACTTGAAGCTTTTCTTCTGTCTTCAGTATCCCATTTGTCTGCCAAGATTACAGTTTATTTGGGATGAAAACTTGGCTACTTGCAATCTTTATTAAGAAATTGTTGGCTATACCCTTTCATCTACTGCCTCATTTATAATCTTATAATTTGCCTTTTGTGGGGAAGAGGCTCCTGGTGTCAAATACAGCCTCTGGGAACTATCAGCAGCAAGGAAGTGATACGTTTCTGTGTTTGGCATATTAAATAGTAAACCTAACTGAACTCACCTCAGGGTCACCTCCTCTGTCTCATCTCCAAGTCAAAGCCTCTACTAAAATCTGAGCTGAGCAGAAACTCACAGGATGTAAGCAGCAGGGCATCCTTCTTCATGAGGACAGATGATTCTGCACAATATTCACAGCCAAACTCAGAAGCAACTTTTTCCTTGAATACAGTTGAGAACACAGACTGCTTATTGTATGGTCTTCTTGGAGACAATAAAACCTCTGGAAGGATAGAGAAAGAAAAGGTAGAGGAGTTAATAAAGACACAAGAGTCTGTTCTGGCCAGTTTTACAGAGATGTCCAGGATTTAAACAAACCCTCAGAGCTATCCAAGAGGGTTTGGCTTTTACTGGCCTGTGTCAGCCAGTCATTGGTCATGGGTACCTATAACATGCACATGACATTGTCTACAGAGCTCGTTATAGTTTAAGCCCTCTGAGAAAGTACTGACATCCGGTGAGTTCCAATAGCATTTAAGGAGCAAGAGAAATCTTTCAATGAGAAGCAATCCAAATATAGCATCACATGGTTTAACTGAGACAACCCCTGCTCCATTCGCATTTCTCTATTTTACATGTAAAGTAACTCTTGAATACTCTTTTCTTCAGGTAGATTGGGAATCCAATCCAGTGTAGCTGCGAATGCCTCTCTCAAACATTACCATATATTCACTGTCTTCCCCAACCCCCTGTCAATTCTAGGTTTCCCTCATATTCCCATATCTTCTCTGGTGGTCAGTTACTTTCCTATGGTATAATGTACAGTTCTGGCCTTGAATAATCTTGGTCTCCATTTATCATACTTTTATCAAGTCAGAATTGCTGCACTTTTTTTTTCTATCTGTGATGGCAAATGCTCACAGGAACACACAGAATCATAAGCTGGTACCAGACTTAATTTTTCCTGCCTTCTTATATAATAATGGCTTTCTGATACCTGCTGGTTGGTATTACCTTGTCAAAACAATAACCAATGGACAATAATTTTGTTTAATACTCGTTCTATGTTGGATACCATCTGGTGAGCTCATTGTGTGATAGAATCATTTTTATGATTTGAATCTACTCATACATTTATCTGTATTCCTTGACCTGGAATCTCTGGTTCTCATCCTTTTCCTTCTTTAGACTGTGAATCAGACTGCTAACAAAGCTTGTAGCTGCTGATGAGCCTATCAGTGTTGTTGGACTTTGGATCATTCCTCTTTCTGAACAAGAGTGACGACGGTCGTGTGCAGATAAATTGAGTTTGTATGATCTCCTATGGTCTTTGTCAGTATTCTAGCTGCTTTATATTGAGTAAGTGTCCTCAGTATTATAAATTCTCATATCAAAATCCATGCTACACTTAGTTTCCTTCATCATATATCCTCAACATGCAATCTCAGGCACAATTCTTACATCTTCCCGATGCATGGTGGCCAAGAATTGTAGCTCCTTTGCAGTGTGGTATCTTCCTTTCCTTCTTTGAGATTCTAGTATATCTTTGGCTTAATTATGCTGAAGCGAGTCTTAGTTGTCTGCCAAACAGCCACAAAAGGAAGTAGAATATATCCTGATGAAAACACATATTTTGTTTTGCAGGGGAAGGCTCTACATTGTCTTCCTATGAGGGTGGAGGGTTGCGAGCTCTTGGTGCCGTAGGGCATTTCTGCAGTTTTACAAGATTTTAAGGACCTTTGGAATTCAAGGCTTTTGGGAGCTTTCAACTAAATACTTAATGAATACGCCAGGGTCTTATTATTTTCCAGCTAGAGCCCTAATCTTGCTTTAGGCATTTTTTCTTGATTAGAAATTTAACCTTCCCCAGAGTTTAGATACTTTGATAATTAAAATTTCATTCTGGTCGTCGGAATTTTATGCCCTCTTTGTATATTATCTAAACTGCCCCATACTTTCACTGACTCCCTTAAATGCTTTGACATTTTCTGCCAGCTTCCCAATCTTCTAGAAAAACAAATTTCGAGAATGACTAGAACATTTTATTGTCTTGCAGTTTCCCTGCCACTTTAAGATATTTCTAAAAAATATCTACATACAGGGATAATTGGTCCATTCCACCAAGATTTACACCACCTCACCTCAGCAGTGAGAAGTGGGGCTTTCATTGTGTGCCTGAATGTCCCTGTTCCACAAGTGAAGCAGCAACTGATCCACTCCCAAACCTCGCCTTGTTTTGTACTCTCTCAGAGAACTATGTTTATCTGGGTTTACCACTAATTAGATGCTGTGGATTAGACTGTGTCCTCTACATATTTTTAAAGGCATCATAGACTGCTACTTGTGGAAGGGAGAGGTTATAGATAGAATTGGAACAAAGGACAAGCTGAATTGAAACAGATTCTCCCAAGACCACAGGGGCTTCTGAAAGCTCAAATGTTTCTGAACTTTTCTGGAAGGGATCATGGTCTCAGGTCTTTGTGCTCCTGTGTTGGTTGGTCTTTGGGTTTGGTTCTCCCAGCAGAGCCTTGTGCAGGTTAAGAAGGCCCTGGAAGGGGTAATAGCCAACAGCACAAATATTTCTCCGGGCTGCTGGAGCAATGGGCGCCAGAGCCAAACCTCACAGGGAACCAGGTGAGCTACATCCCTTGAAATCAAACTTCTGAAAGACCACACCTTCTTTTTGCATAACTTTGTCCCTTTGCCTGGTCCACCAGTTGTCCCACTGATTCTTTCTTTTATCATAATTCTTTCATTAGCTACTCAGGCTGTGTGTTTCAAACATCACTTTCCAGCCTTCTTTTCTCACCTTCACTGTGGCACCAGCTCCAGCTGGTTAAATGTTACCCTCAGTCCCTGTGTTTTTAGTAGCGTTTTGTTCATGCTTTTCATGATGGTTTTAGTTTTCATTGCTCTCCAAATTTCCTGAGAGCTATAATGTTCTCATTTACTCATATGTGTCAAACAACCAATCAGTTTGATGCATTATATGTCACACACACAAACACACACACACACACACACACACACACACACACACACACACACACACACACGGACTCCATTTTGTGTTGGCCAAATACTCTAGGCCTGCACTAAAGTGTGGTTGATATATCTTGTGACACTTCATTTGAGAAAACTAATTTTCCCCATCCCAGAAGCTATCAATTTAAACTAGCTTCTTGGGTAGGAGTGGGGCATCTGCTTCTCAGGGCTGGGATTTTGTCTGGCGTGATCCTGTGCAAGTCTTGAGCACGCTGCCGCAGCCTCTGTGAGTTCATATGGACATCAGTCCTATTGTGTCTGGAAGACTCTGTTTCTTGGTGTCATGTACTCTCTGTCTCTGGCTCTTAACATTTTTCTGCCCCATTTTCTACATGGATCCCTGATATTCTAATATCTAATATTCTAATAGCAAATGTAGAGAGAATTACTTCTCAGTGTTGGGGATGAGTTTTCATCTTGCTACTCAAGTGTTCAGGAATCAATAGGCATTGGCAATACTCACAAGCTTGTTAGAAATGGAATGCTCAGGTTTCACCCAAGTTACTGTGTTAGCATCTACACATTGATGCCGATGGCTTGCTCATCTCTCTACAAGCTCTACAGACTTTAAAAGCAAACCTCACAGATTTCATCCTTTTACCACAGTAAAATTTAAAAATTATTCTCTCTATGTATGTGTTGATCTGCTTTGTGGTATTACCATAAATATCTGAGACAAAGTACCTTTCACAAACAGAAATTGATTTGTTCATAGTTCTGGAAGCTAATAAGCCCCAAATCGAAGGGTTAGTCTCTTGCCAGGACTTCTGCGCTGCTCTCACATCATGGTGGAACGGGCAAGATAGTCAGAGATTGAATTATGAACTGAATATCTTTTATAATCTCTACTAACCCACTCAAGAACTTTCCAACATCTTTTGTAAAGAACACATTTAAACCTGAATGACAACGATGAGAATTTCTTCTAGAGAAACATAACAGAAGACATTTCCCTTTGCTCCTAAACATGATTTCTCAGTCACTGGGAGTCAAGAACATGTAATTTCCTGGAAGTCAGAATGGTTCCCTGTGGAACCAGATCACACAGGTAAGGCCTGACTCACTGGACCCAGATCACTTGATCGCATTTTATTTATTTTTCACAATAGTTCACAATAGTGCATATAATAAGTACGTAAGGACATTTAAATATTGTTACTACCACATAACACTTGTATAAAATCTATATCTAGCTTTTTGTCGCTCTCTCTTGAGACAGAGATAGGTGAAAGCCGTGATTATCAGGATGTTTGATTATTCTTCAGCAAGCATGATTTAAGTACCAGTTCTAAAATATCCAGGCTCCACAGGGTTCACATTTAGGAAATGGAAATAGTTTCTTCTTAGTCTCCTTGGTGTTCACCTTGGTTCTACCACATCTGTCTTATGAAGTAACACTTTAACCCTCTCAGGGATAGTTCTGGGTTCTTTCTGCCTGCCTGCTTGACTTTTTATTCAATTTGAAGTATATATTCTCTGTGTAATTCCCCTGTAATTCTGACTGGCAATAAAGACATTGCCCAGCTCTTTTCTACAAGGTGTATCTCATTTGGTTGTGAGCATTTATGCTTGTATTATGGGTCCTATTTTTAAGCACAGTTATCTTTCCACAGATAAGAAATGGCAGAGGCAATGTCTTTTTTTTTTTTTTTAAACTCTCCCCCCAAATACACTGTGGGTAGTTGTGACTTACTACTGTTTGGTTTTCATGTGCTTTCTGTTTGTAGAAGCCTCAGAAGGTTTGATGCTGTGGATACTATCAGTCTAATGGTTTAGGGGAGGAGTTGGGATGATTCCCAGCATGAAAGGGATGGGGATGGGTTAGTGTGGATAACAGCAATTATGATGGGATAATCTAAACATTGCAACCTGCTATCTCTGTGAAATTAGCTTGTAAAACTACCTTGGAGAATGGGAAGGTGAGCCTCCCTTGGCTTTTGTTATCATGAGCTAACCACATGCAAGTGGAAGGAACTTAGCAGATGCAGAGAGAATTACTTCTCAGTTTGGGGGATGAGTTTTCATCTTGCTAGCTCAGGTGTTCAGGAATCAACACACTTGTTAGAAATGGAGCACTCGGGTTTCACCCAAGCTACTGTGTTAACATCTACACCTTGGTAAAAGAGCCAGGTTTTGTAAATGTGCAGAAGCACTGAATTCTAAAGACTTGAACTGTAAACAGTTTCTATCTGAGGTGTTCCCCGAGCAAATAAATGAGAATTTACAGATAGGATCCAGTATTTGTAAATCCTTCAATAATAAGAAGCTGTAACAGAAAGTTCTTTCTGATTGGTAAATATTTGGATAAAGGCAAATATGAATTTGATTATCTTGAAAGCAGTTTTTTCTTCATTATTGTTGTTGCTTTTCTTCTTTCTCTTTCCTTTTTTCTCTTCCGTGTGTGTGTGTGTGTGTGTGTGTGTGTGTGTGTCTGTCTGTCCCTCTCTCTCTGTGTGTGTGTCTGTCTGAGTGTATGTATAGTATGTCGCATGCAGGAACAGTTAAAAGCTAGGAAAAAACACTAGGTTCCCGAGAGAACTAGAGTTACAGAGAGTTTCGAATTACCTAACTTGGGTGCTGGGAACTGATTACATTTCTTCAATAAGAGCAGAGAGTTTCCTTATCCACATAGCTGGATTGTCAATCTCTCCCTAGTTTTTGGGGGGGGGAGTTGTTCCTTTTTTAAAATGTGTGTTTTCTTATTGTATTTGTACCCTCATACCTGCACAGCAAGCGCTTTCCTCTCTAACCTCCCCATCCCCTTCCTCCTCTCATTTATTTTTTTTTCTGATCTGCAGCCCTTCCTATGTTTACCACACCAAATGCACAGTAGGGGAGCTGATGAAACTGAACATGTTGACATATAAACCCTTTGTTATCAAAGTTGATTTTGCTTGTGACGTTTATCACAACAGTCAAAAGCAATACGGGTCACAAGATATGAGCTTGTTTATCGGGAGTTTGGGGGTCTACATGGTCACTGTTTCATGGGGTTAATGACAAATTTTGCATAAGGTTAACAAAGAAGTCTTTCAAAGTGCAACTACATGATTATGAAAGATTTGTGATTTAAACTGGAGTGACAGAGATTTTATTTCCTTTTTACATAGTGTGGAACAATTCTCTCCATTCATAAACCCAAAAATCCAACAAATCCATCAAATCATTTCTGAGTTGGTGAGTGTGGAAAATGGTCTTTCAGCTTCCTTCCTAACAACCAAACCATATCCAAAATTTAATATATGACTTCTACATCTTCCTAAAAGAACAGAACGACGCTGGGATTCTAAAAGTCACAGCAGAACTCAATATTGCGAGCTCACTACGTGTATATTTCTTTTGCTAAAGGCACTATCGAAAGGTTTACTCTTGCCATCTCTTTTCTATGTGTGGCTTTGTTAACGGTCCATAATCAAAGGAACAAGTAACAGAAACTGAAATTCCTTAGTATTTCCCATAAACTAAAATGCAAAGGCAATATACAAATGTCAGTACAATGGATGTAACACAGAATCTAGATATGGTGAGGGGATTTAAGGCAAGTCCTCTTTAATGGGGAAACTAGACCCCCAAAAGAGTAAGCTGCTTTTTACGTTTCTATGCTGTCTGATGGCATTAAATGGGCAGTAATATTATATTTTAGTTGCCAACTTGATTGCATTGAGAAGACCCTCTAAGATTAGAAATGTACACCTCTGAGTGTTCGTGAGATTATTTCCAGACATAATTAACTAAGCAGAGCACTGAGTAGCAGATCCCACCCTCAGCAGAGTTAGCACAATTCTGTATAATAAAGACCTAAATGGGACAAAAGGAAAAGTCCATTAGCACAGGCATTCATTCCCTGCCTGCTTTCTGGAGACATGTAAGCTGTTCCATGTCACCACTACCTTGGCGCTGAAGCTGCTAGCAAAGTCCACGCTTTGGAGTTTAAGGTATTTGAAGAATATGTTCATAATTGGAATAGAATTACATGGCATCCCCCTCCATTTCCTTCCTTCAGTACCTCCCAACAATCCTCCCTTGAACCTGTCCCATTCTATCTCCTTTTCAAGTTGATAAACTCTTTTTCTTTGCTGTGTGTGTGTGTGTGTGTGTGTGTATCACGTGTGCACACAGACACATATAAATACACATGCTGAATCATTTTTGTTGTTTGTGTGCATCTGGTTTCAGGAATTTTCACTCTGCACCGCACGACCAATTGGGGAGCTCATCTCTGGGAGAGGCTAAGTGTTGTTCTCACAACACATTGCCTGCAGTGTTTGCAGGTGGGACCTTGCAAAAAATTGCCTCTTCCATGTTAACATGTCCGTTGATGATGCTGCGGCTATTGTTCTGGGCTTGTTTTGGCCATTGTTTCAAGGAGAGACTTTCACAGCAGACTGCTCTGGTATTCTGGTGTCTACCATCTTTCCATCTCCTGTGATGCTCCTTGAACTTCAGATGCAGGAGCTGTGGTGTAGATATATTTGTTGAGCCAGGGGCTTTTACAGTCTTTTGGGTATTTATTTAATTATGTATTTATTAATTTGCTCAGGAATTTTCTCACAGTGATGAGAAATCTGAGTCATTCATAATTTATATGTTGTTAAGCTTATTGGTGAGTGTAGGAGAAAGCCGATTAATTGAGACCTCTGTGGAACATTACGGATACTCCCAACCCTTCGTATGGAAGCTACTTTCTTCTGAGAATGGTTCTTTTTGTTTTAGGTTATTTAGCCTACCAACTATCTTAGGCTTCTGCCTTTGTCTATTTATTTACTTCCCCACTTAGTAATTAATTTGTGGGAGGGTATAAACATAAAACATGCTAAAATATATACCCAACTTTCCCCTCTCAGCCTTTTGTCTGTGGTTTTGGAGAAAGCAAGGCTATTGGGGAGGATGAAATGACATTTGGAGATTACTCGGTGACTTTGAGGATTATGTTTGTTTTAAAACGTTAACACCACAAAAAAATCAAGTGTTTAATTCAAAATTACATTGATACTCTTATCGTACAGTACAAAATGTTCCATGCTCTATGACTTAAAATTTGCATGTTAAACCTTATTTAGTCATGTAAGTCAGTAATCTTCAATCACTCAATTCATCATTTGCATTTCTGGGAGAAACATTGTGGGACTTAGGTATTAAGTTTTGTGTTTGAAAATGTTTATGAGTGCATGAATAAAAGGCGGTATCTTCCCAGACTCTCCTAAACTGAGAATGTCATCATACATGTGAACAAATGCCCTTCTAGTCGATACTGGGTGTAAACCACTTGAAATATTGGAGGAGGGCCAGCATTTCATCACCATGACCCAGGTCTTTTCACAGACTGTCATGGTCTCATGTGCTGTTCCAAGGGAATGAAATGCCAAAGGCTTGTCCAAAATGTCAGTGATGATACACCTCTTCTGGAGCACAGCTTCTGCAGTCTAGGCAGCTACTTTCCCAGATGAAAAATGCTGGTCAACCAGCACGACAAGGCTGTCATAAGTGCCAGCTTATGGTTACTGGCAAACAGCAAGCACAATTAAATTTCAGTATTGAGTCACCTGTCAACTGATCAGACTTCAGCTTCTACCACTGAGTTTTCAGGCTGCGTGGGATCTTGCCATATTGAGCTTAGCTTGCATTAATTGACGTGTGCTGTTAAATTCTAGGAGAACCACATAGTTTTAGTAGAAGATATATGCCCGTGGCTTTGAGAACCTGTGATGCTCACCATTCTTGTTTCTTAACTGTGAGGCTTGAAGCCCAGAAGGGTTGACTACAGGCATTGATGTGGGTCAAACAGACAGAAAACGAGTCACTTTTTTTTTTTTTTTTTTTTGCTGTTTGAAGAGCCTACACAAATACCGAATGAACCAAGTGAATCTCCTCCACACACGAGTCTTTTCTGTCACTACAGTGGGAGTTTTATGTGGGAATAAAGAAGAGAAAATGTCATCCAGAGTGTGTCTGATCATGATTTAATATCTAAGCCAAGAAATCTTGAAGTACAATTCCCCCACCCACATAACACTAAATCATTGACTCATGCAGGCAATAAGACTCCAAAGAAGCCTTTGCAGAACTTTGGATGGAACAAGCTGGAACTATATTAATTTGATATCTCCAAATGACCTTCACAGGAAATCCTTTCATTATAATATCAAATTGAAGTATTAATGATAAAATGATCACCATTTATTTTCAAGCTCCCATTGTAGGAGAATCATAAAAATTATAGCTAGAGTTTACTGAGGGAGTGGGGGAAGAGAGGAGGAAGAACGAGAGAGAGAGAGAGAGAGAGAGAGAGAGAGAGAGAGAGAGAGAGAGAGAGAGAGAATCCTCAAAAATATTTCCATAGGTTAAAGCAGGAGTGAAGATAAACGGGCAGCCTGTGAGAATCAACCATTTTCTCTGCCTAATTAATTGCACCTCTTTGTAAGTTTAACACACGTTTATTGAAAATTAGAGTCCATATAATTTAAGTTACTATTAAAACAAATATATGTAACAAACAAACACAACTATGATTTATTAAAATAAACAGCAGAGCTTATGGGATCAGTCCACAGCATTTAAAAGCAGTCCTAGCCCATATTTCCCATGGGTGTAATTATATGACTCAGTTACTGGCCAACAACTAAGCCAAAGCATGATTGTGAGAAGTGAGCATCCTAGGATCCCTTCTGCCCAGCTTTTAAGTTGATGAACTAGTAGAACTAAATGTGATCTCTAGGTTGCAGTATTTAGCAGTAAGAAACATGCCTAAAGAGTACTGTGGTTCTCACCCTGATTATGCCCAGCAACTAAAGAGAACCATTTGGGATATAGTTTACAAGTTGTTTCCTTGTGTGCACATCTAGTCAACCATTCTGTAATCCTGTCTTTGTTTCTTAGCCAAACATATTCCAATTCTAGCCCTACCACTACACACAAGACAGCATGCTACATTTGCACTACTTTCAAGAAGAGGAATATTTATTTAGTACTTGTAGACATGTTTTTTACAGCTCAGGAAACAACTTATGCTGTGTTCTATAGGTAGAATAAACTTAAAAAAATTATTTTAGCACCTTGGATGAGAACCTTTACAATATGTTAAGAATACTAAATACAAATAACCTTTCAAGGCCAGTAAATACAATATTATTTATTGTGAAATTATCATATATGCATATATGTGATTCTATGTAGAATGAATGATATTTTAGGGCTTGTTATGATCATAGTGTGCACTGAATTCTGGTATTAATATGTTGTTCTGACTAGTAGACTTGCCAATTCAATTAAACTTGGTAAGTAAATTATGTCTGTCCACCAATGTTATTTTCTTCTCTGTCTATACAAGCAGAGTCTTTATACCACCTCACCTGCCAGTAAATTTATGTATGAAGAGGAAGTCTTGCAAGTAGAGATGGTATTGAAGCCAAGTTTTATCAATTAGAATATTCTGCCTTTCTCTTAATTATTATTTAAGTTGAAAGCCAAAAAATTGGGCGCACAGAAACACAATTTTAAAGCTTATTATGTAATACCATTTCTGGACAGGGAGAAAGTCAACCTAGGATGTTTTCATCTCATCTGCAGGGATGTCTTGCTACAGGAATAATAACCTGGGTTTTATCTTCATTCATCTTTTTGAGGATGTGTCTGGGCATTAGAAGACCAGCAATTGCAGTCTACTGTGGGCGTTGCTAATAGGGAAGCTAAGGCTATTTGAAAAGAAGCCTTTACAAGTTGTTGGCCCCAGGAATTGATACAAGTCTCAAAGTTGGAGATCATCTGATAAATCACACAAGGTAGAAACTTGCCCACTGATTAATCACCACCCTGTGAACCTGAGCAGTGTGAGTAACACAGCCAGCCGGCCAGGTACAAGTTCTGTGTTTGACTGATCTAGAAGAAAGACAGCTGCCATTTTGGATCTACAGGCTATAAAAAATAAGTGGAAGAGAAACTCGGAAGTTTAGAACCTGCAGCTGGTTTAAAAAATTACCACTCAACACAGATCCAGTTATAGATTAACTTCCTAATAAATGCCCTCTAAATCATAAACAGTCTGGCAAAATTCTAGGAGTTATCATTTGTATTGACTAGCAAGTGACTAAACACATCTCTTTGTGACTACTTGATAAGAATCATCAACTCCTTCACCAGTTCCTGATGGGTCTTAATCATATAACGGACTTCTACTAATGCTACCTGTCAAAAATCAAATCAAATCAAATTCAGGATTGGGATTTTGCATCATTTTTGATAATTCAGTATTCTCCTATATGTAAGAAACCTCAAATCCAGCACCAAATGGTTTTCTTCAATATTCTCTATCTTGGGAGTTTGGGTGTGTTTATAAAGCCAAAGACATGTGGAAAGAGAATTCTGATGTCTGACTGATCTGAAATGAATACATGTTACTAATTCCTGAGAGTTAGGCTAGGATAAAATGAATGTTCATTTCCTGCTATGAAATAAATGGTATACTGAAATGTTCCTAATGCTTTGTGCAGGAATCTACTATACCTGAGTCATGTAGCATGTTCCATAAATGTGCAACTGCTTTGTGGAAATTTCTAAATCTTCATAATTACCAGTGGAACTAGAAATGGAACCAATCATACTGAAGAGGAAACATGGCTTTCTATGAACTGCCACCCTGATGATGGTTGCTGAGCATTGACACAAAATTCAAGAGGGTGCTGTAAAATTACATCACCCTCGTTCTAAATCTATTTATCTGAATACAGGCTTTTTGCCACCCAGTATTGGCAAAAAAAAAAAAAAAAAAAAAAAAAAAAAAGAGACAGAAAAAAAGACAACCTAAATGTTGTTATTACCAATGGACTCTGAGACCTTGGCAAACTGCTTAGTTACCAAACCTTCATTTACCTATCTTTCCAATGGAATTCTATTTGCTTTCTTTCTTGTGAGGGTGTTCTGAGTGTTAATGAGATAATATTGCTAATTTGCTTTGAGTCTCTGAGGAGAAAAGCATACTTCAAATAGCAACACCATTACATTGTTGTGCAACCAAGCTATATATCTTCTTCTCCTTCAATTATCTCCTCCACGATTGTGTTTACTTCAACAGAGGTGTGTCTAACCGGCCAAAGTAATACTCACGTCGCCTTTCCCTATTGGTGTTAATTGTATTATTTTGCATCAATTCCCAGTTGGTTCCTTAAGTAGATTATATTGACTGTGAGAGCATGATCTTCAAAAAGCCTTGTATACTCTGAAGTTTGTGTGTCTGTATGTGTATTGTGTAAGATGACACACAACAGATTCTAGTATTTTTAAATGATTATATATAATGAAAATAATAATTAATGCTATAAATATAAAGAGCTCCTTTCATCTGATCATCTCAGAGTACTTTAGAAAGGCCAATTAAACTTCACAACACCTCTTTACCCTGTCTATCATTATTTCCATTCTGCAGGTAGGAAACTGAGGTTCAACAAGGTTATATGAGTAGCACAAGGCCCTATGATGAGTCATTGCTAGGAAGGGCCCTTAGTTGCTAAGGCCTAGTCAACAGTGGTGCCCCCGGGTTAAGAGAGCTCTACAGTCCCAATGATGGTCAGTGCAGGCAGCAATCAGAACCTCTCAGTGGTCACGTTGATGCTGCAGAACTTAGATGATAAGGTGTATCTCTTTTCTCAGCTTCTGGATCTGGGTCTTGGAAGGTTTTCTGGCTTTTCAAATGCAGCTGTTCGGCTTGAGTGAATTAGTTGATCCTGGCATATATAAGAAAGCCTCAAACCCGTTAGTGTTATCTCTAGCCTAGCCAAAAATACAGGATGAGAACAGATGTGATCAGTTAGCCCTAACCTGGTGCTGATGTGTGACCTGTGACCTGAGGTTCTCATATATGGCTTTGTCCCATGTGATGCTGTAACAAAAGGTTTTGAAAGTACAAATAGAATTTTATCCCTAGAAAAAGAAGTGTAATTTGCCATAAATAATTGAACAAATTAGAAATTGACTCACCACCACTGATAATCTGGAGCTTGTGAAGCTTCAAGAGTTGAAACCTTGTAAAAACCACAGTCTCAGGCAGGCCACATCTCTTTCTCAGTTGGTGGACAAGCCCCAAGGCATATGTGACATTGTTTTAATTTGGGAAATTTCAAAGCTTCTACCAAAAACGACTTCTCATTCAGTTCTAACACTTTTAATTTTACAGATGAGTTTCTAAACTTTATTTTATCTTATTTTTACCCAATCTATGAAACTATTTTATAAAATGCTTATGAGAAACAAAATGCCTCAGCCTAGTTGGGGGAGCTGGTGACTCTACTCAGGACATAAACAAAGAATCTCAGTGCTTTGACTTAGGTGTGGGGGGCAGAGCAGCTCAGTGGTTAGCCAATTACAGTCCAGAATGAGACTGAACCCAGTTTTGTTTCTTACCAGCTTTAAGACATTGAATAAATCATATAAACTCTTTAGGTCTGTTTTTATCAGCCATTAACTGGAAAATGTATCTCAACATCCTTTATTTGTCATGTAGGCCAATGAAAATGTCACAGAAATGTCCAAGACATGGCACCTGACGTGGGGCAGGCATTGAACTATTACAGTCAGCATTAATATCTGAGTTATTCTCTGGATTTCCCAATGAAAATATCAGACTAAAAATGAAAAATGGGGATATTAGAAAAGTGTAAAAAAACAGACTGTATCTGGTTTTGTTGTTGTTGTTGTTTGTTTGTTTTTTGGGTTTTGCTTGTTTTGTTTTGTTTTTTTTTAAAGATGCTTTTCTGAATTCTTTGCTGTTTGTGATCAGAGAAATGAGTTGACCAGATTGGCTTTTGAGGATGGAGGCAGGAGTGGATGGCAAATTAATTATAGGAAAATGAGGGATATAGTAACTGACTTAGAAAACTATCATTCCCTGTCTGGGGGGGGGGCATGTGTTTTCTGCTTTATGTATTACAGTGGAAGTTTGTTCTCAGTAGGCCTGACCTGCTTCTCCTTTGAAGGTCCTTGGGGACTGGTATTTGATTATGGTCCCCAGGGAGTGGCATTTGACTAATGCCCTAAAGCATTTAATGCATGTTCAAAGAAGTTTTAAAAATGTTTGTGAAAATTGTAAGACTAAAGTTAATGTAAAATAAAAGAAACTATTCCAGATGGGGCTGAGAAAAATCCAAATAGCCTTTTGCTTAAAAACCAGGGTGGTGTGCTAGTTGTAAAACACGCTTGGATCATCTGGATGTGTAACACGGTTGGTTGGGAGATAATCGGTGTCTTTTGTTTTAAGGAAAACGAAGATTTTAAAAATCAGGAAATCATCTTCCCCTTTTCTAATTTTTCAGGAAGATCCAAGTAATCTATATTAAACCCACGAGGCAGACAATTCCCATTAAATCTTAGAAGCCAGGATTGCAGGATACACATTAGAATAGCATGGTGGCAGTGGTGGTCGGTGGAAGACTCAGAACATCAATCTACCAATGCACACATCTGTAGTGTGCTACTTGTGGGATACACAAGCATATTGGCTCATGTTATATACCTGCTGGAGTTTACTACCTGGTTTTAGATTGGTTACCAAAGACTCTTAATTCTTCCAGCTTCTCTTTCTAACTCAATGTAAGCTCCATGTTGATTCTAAAATGCTCAAAAATGCAAACGTATTAAATGTGACTTTGTTGCTACTCTCATGAAAATCAGTCATCATTCCTTACATCCATCCACAAAGAAGAAGCAATAAAAAAAAAAAAAAAAACAACATTTGAAATGATTTGAATAACATTTCTATCCCTACACCATAAGGACCAAATCTGGTACTGGAGTGAGAATTAAGACTCATCGCCCAAGCTGATTGAGGAGAGAGAGAGTCCAAACTGTGCTGATAAAGCTGAAAGATAAAAGAGAGTCTGCAATGGGAAACACTCTTCCATCCATACGACTAGGTGGAGGGGTGTGTCTGTGTGGTTCTCATGGTGCTCAGTGTTGGTTCCTTATGGATTTACCCGGAGACAACCTCCACAGCCTCATGCTTTGAACACTGTTTTTTGGCTGGTGGCACCCAGTGTGGCACAGCTGGTGAAGATGGGTCTGTATAAGTAAGTACCCTGTAGCTGTCCTCCAACACACCCGAATAGGGCATCAGATCCCATTACAGATGGTTGTGAACCACCATGTGGTTGCTAGGATTTGAACTCAGGACCTCTGGAAGAGCATTCAATGCTCTTAACTGCTGAGCCATCTCTCCAACCCTGATGGGTCAGGATTTAACCTAAGCTTTCACTTCCTGTTGTGCCATTATATAAGTAGTTTCTGCTGAACTCTCTGGCCTCCCTGAACAGTGCTATGACTTCCCCACGATGACAGATGCAAACTCTAGAAACAAGAGCCAAGGTGTATCATTTCCCCTCCAGTTGACTTTTAATGAGCTATGTTTTTCACAACAATGCAAAAGAACTTGACACAGAACCCTAGTTTATCTTTCCCTAAGCCATCTGACTCAAAGAACCATTTTAGATCACACTGCATCTCTACAGTGACGTGTCTCTTGAGAAGCATAGGCTAGATATCATTAGCTGACCAAGGAAAACCAGTCCTCAAGACTTAGTTCACTGACATCTGCAGCTAGAGAAGTTCTGGGATTCCATAAATTGCAGTCCCCAAGAGACAATGCATGAAGGAAAGAAACTCTGAGACAAGGATGGCGACTGTCTGAGCTTTACTCTTTTTTTTTTCTATTCTTTCAAAATAATTTTATTGAATATTCTCTGTATTTACATTTCAAATGTTATCCCCTTTCCCCCTACTCCCATCTCCCAACCATTCTCTCTCTCTTTTTAATTTTATTGGATATTCTCTATATTTCATTTCAAAAGTTATACCAATCCCCCCCACTCCCCTCTCTCCTCCCCCTCAACTTGCTTCCATGAAGGTGCTCCCTCTCCCAATCACCCTCTCCACCTCAGTGCCTTGGCTTGTTGATGATGTTGTTCTTCCCATGAGGTTTCAAATCCTTTCAGCTCCTTCAGTCCCTTTTCTAGTTCTTTCATTGTGGTCCCCATGTTCAGTCCCATGTTTAGCTGTGAGTATCTGTATGACTCTGGAAGAACCTCTGAGGAGACATCTACATCTGGTTTCTGCCAGTAAATACTTCTTGGCATCAGCAATAGTGCTTGGGTTTGGTGGATGCATATATGGTGGCTCTCCAGTGAGACAGTCCCTGTAGATCTTTTCTTCAATCCCTGCTCCTATTACTCTTGTAGGAGGTGTCTGAACTTTCTGACTTCTTCCTTTAAAATCAGACTGGACTTTTTTATTTGTGAAAATAACTGGAACCAGATATTGTGGCACACACCTTTTTTTTTTTTTTTTTTTTTAATTCCAGCATCTGGGAGTCAGAAGCAGGAGAATCTCTGTGGGTTCCAGCTCAGCCTGCTCTACAAAGTGAGTTTCCAGGCAGCCAGAGCTACATGGTAAAACCCTGTGTTGAAAATACCAAAAAAAAAAAAAAAAAAAAAAAAAAGTGCCTGGAGTATTGGAGTATTTTTATTAGTTTAAAGAGGCTAGAAAGTACTTTCATCCAGTAACCAGGAAAATCATTTTCATTGTCCACAGAAGGAGCAGGCAGGAAGCCTGCAGAGGTTTTGCACGGAGTAGCTACTGAAACCAACGGATAGAACAAAAGCCAGCTGGAAACAGTCTGGTGATAACTAGTTCCCACAGTCTCCCAGCTTTGCTATGTAGCAAGTCTAATTACCTCTTATTGACAGATGAGGAAACTGAGGTTCAGAAACATGATGTAACTTGTCCAAGTTCTCATGGCGAGCAAGAGACAGAGGTGGAAATGAAAAGACCTGTCTACCTTACCCTGCAGCTTCTTCCAGTGCCCATGATGCTAAGCCATTCATAGTGTACAAACTCCTAAAGTCCATGGCTCTGTGAGCTTTTCTATAATAGCATCATTTTACTGCCTTGTGTGCCCGATAGTTCAGTACAAATGTAGCTCCGATGGGGTTCTGTGAAAATCCCCACTATAAGACGCCACTCAACATTCTCATGAGTACCTTCTACATACAGGATGGAAAAAACTTGGCCAGCCTTGTTGGTTTTAGGCCTGGAGATCTTTCAAAGAGCAGTTCTATTTCTCATCTTCTGTGAAACCTTCACAGTAGCCACTAGCTAAGCATCAAACTGGCTTCCCTTGCAGTACCTAAGATTTCAGCATGAACTGCCTGAACTCAGCAAGGATTTCGCTGCTCCATTCCGTCATGCCGACTTTCATAGGGATGGCAATCGTCCCAGGAAACCTGAAATGCAAACTGTTATTAATTTGCCTAATGTCCCAGTTTTGTCACTAAGGTAGCTTTTCTGCCCAGCTGTGAGTGACACTAAATTTTCAAGTGCAAATGCTGCACTGGAATTCATGAAGTGTATTGCACAAACTGTCCCAGTGTCCCCATTCCGGAGATCGCACGGGCTTGCTATCTGTTTACTGCTCACCAAGGCCCGAATCTTCTCAGTGCTCTGAGTGATGGAACACCTAAGACATCCCGTTCCCTGTCAGGGGCATCTGTCTCTTCACATACCTGAGTGCTGCATTCGGCAATTCTTTCCTTTTAAGCTCTACCGGCTTGACAGGGTCCTCAGTTCTTTAAAGTTCAATTTAATTCCAGATGGATTAAAAACAAGAACACGTTGCACCTCACAATGTGAATCAACTTAGGTAATCAGAAAAAAAAAAAGAGTTCATTGGAGTTCTCAGCAGAAATTTCAGCAGTGTATTGTCTGCTTTCAAAGCAAACAAGGCTAGCTGGTAACTCACAGGTATACAAATCTAAAGCCATGACAGTTTTATTTCTTGGCAACAATTTTTGCACATAACATTTCTGCTACTATGAGCCCTATTCACGTTTTATTTGTCTCCTCAGGGTGGAGTAGAGTGGAAATAAGGGATAATTAAGAGCTTTGAAGTGCATCAGAATAGACATATCTGTAATTGGAATGGAGATAGATTGGCCTCGTGCAGAATGGTTGGATATGCAGGCATGCATTGATTTGCCACTTGATAGTAAAGGTCTTACACATTATAGATCAGTATTCTCTATACCTAATGTTAACGCCAAATTTTCTACTGATTAGCAGTTTTCCCTCTCCTTCCCTCTGTATTACTATATACATATAAAGTCTACATTTGTATAAATGAATATATTCCCACATAGACAGAGTAAGATATATAATGTATATATGAAATAGCTACAAGTTATGTGTGTATATAGATATATTTGCACACACAGAGATTCACACAAATGCATGATTGCAGTGATTAGAGAATGCATATTTATGTAAAAGTGAGTACCAAACATTATATATAGATGTAGATATCAATATAGATATAGATAGATAGATAGATGATACATAGATGATACATAGATGATAGATAGATGGTAGATAAATGATAGATGATAGATAGATGATAGATAGATAGATAGATAGATGATAGATAAATAGATAGATAGATGATAGATACATAGATGATATATGATACATTTTTTCTGTATATGGTAGATACAAACGTGTGGCATATGGTACAACCATATATATCATATATGTATAAAATCTTCAGTTTCTATACATTGGTGTAGATATACACCACCACGTACATGTGTGCAGGAGTCTGTGTCTGTCTTCAGGGTTCTTGTTCATGTTCTGTACCAGACCCAGCGAACAGTTCCTCTTTTGTGCAGCTTCCTCCATCCTCCCAGGCACTTGTGTTCGTTTCCTGCTTCATGACTCACCGCTCTCTGTGCAGACAGGTGGCTCTTCAGCCTGTAACACAGTAATTACCTGTTTACTGCTGTGTGTCCTCACATGACCTATGTTTCCTTAAAGTCGGGGCCTTTTCTCACATGGTAGACACCCATTTTTATATTAATATACTCTTTCATGAAACAATTTGCATTTTATAATGACACTGTTTCAGCATCAGGCTGCATTTAGTTAGAGGACTGTTACACAGTTCAGTGTCCAATATTATGTAAATGGATAGTCACAGAACTGACCCACATTGATAATTGAGATATATGTCTTCAGTATGTGTCTCCTCAAATGTATATACTAGGGCCTGAACATATACATATATATATTTACACACATATACATACATATATAATGTGTGCGCATACATGCATATTGTTTATATATAGTGTATTGTATGTATGATCATATGTTGTATTTGTATATACACATTGATATATATGCATATGTATGTTTATGTAAAACATATATGTATATAACTATATACACATAAATGTACATATATACATATATGTGCATATTTATGTATATGTATAGATGTGAGTACATATAATTGTATCTAAATCTTTAAAATGAATGGTAGAGAATTTGCCCAGCATACATAGGGACTAGAGTCAGTTACCAGTACCCCCCCAAAAAAATGTTACGCTTAATCTTACTACCTAATATGGTGGTATTTGGAGGTGGGTCTTTGGGATGTGACTGGGGCATGAGAGGATGGAGCTCTCATGAATGGCATTAGTGTCCTCATCAGCGAGACCGCAGAAAACATTCTTATTCTTTCTGCCGTGTGTTGACTTTAGAGAACGGCATCCATCTCTGAGCCAGGAAGTAGACTCACACCACACACTACAGCTCCAGAACCATTCATAATAAAATGCTCCTGTCACAAGCCACTTCACTTACTGTGATTTGTTATGGCAGCACCAAAAGACTCAATGTACAAACACACATGTGAACAAGCAAACCCAGACATATAAATGAATTCATACCTCCCCGTACATAGCACCACAGATAGTTAGCTTTAACATCAAGTCTTTCTCCTGTTTCTTCTGCTATGGCCCCGAGTGGTACTGTCTTCTCTAGGAGCCCATAAGAGGTGGCCTGTCATTTCCATTTCTGTATATTAGTGAGTGGAATTTCCAAGGGAGAAGCTGCCAGCAAAGTCCTTCCTCCCTCTTCTTGTGTTCAAGACAGATGTGCCTCCCGCCAGCTAGGAACTGGAGATCCAAGAGACTGAAACTCATTCATCAGCAGTCTCTGAATGAAGCCACTGGGACTGGATTGAAAGTCTCAGTGTCACTGGTAGACTATGCACTTTGTATTTGTTGCTGATCTTTGTCTAGCTAAGTGGAAAAGGCCGTGGGCTGCAATTTAAATGACTTGAACTTGGTACAAATGTCCTCTTTATTCACAGAGAAAGCTGCTAACAGCGAGAACTGTCTTCTGAAAGACATTGTTGAATCTCTATATGCAAGTACTTGAAACTAGGGCATTGTTCTATTTATCTTGGGTATTGTCTGAGGAAATGAATGGCCCAGATAGCCATTGACCTCTCTCTAAGCCCTGAGAATGTAAAGCTTCCTTGGGAATATGTCTTTAATACTAGGCATGATACTTTATGATTTCAAACACCAAACCTACAAAACTAAGAGCCTAGATTTAAGAGGGTTTTATCTCATGCTATGTGTTGGCTGCTTTGATTGTTTTCCCAGCTGGTACAATGCACAGACCATGTAGGGATTTCAAAGTTATTCTAAGGGAGAGAGACATACAATAGGTTTGCAAGGAGAAGCCATTTGAAGCTTAACTTCTAATGACAATTGATTTCTTCTGAGAATACTTTCTCTTTGCTTTTGTTTCACAAACGGGAAGCCTAATGTCTGAAAGGCAATCTTTGAGCAATTCATTAAGCCCTTTTTGTAAAGAGCCTCAAAGCCTGTTATGCTTTGTGAGGATAAAGTTATAGGATGCTTTTGAGACTGAGTGGTAGGCCTGTGGGTGGGACATGGTCCCCTGTTTCTTATTCAGTGCTTAGTATTGTGGCCTCTCACTATCATTTTAACTTCTTACCTGAGAATGTCTGCAGCTTGTTATCTACCATTCCCTTACCTAGAATTATTTTCCCCAGACCTCTCCCTGAGATGGAGTGCCAACTGGTATTTAAGTCTTGGTCCCTACGCCATTTCTTCTGGGAGCCTTGACACATCAGTAGCACCTTTGTGCTTGCCTTTCTACTTTGTGAGCCCATCTCATATTTCCCTTTTAGTAATTGAGCAACTGTCTAATTGTCATCCACATTCAGCCACCGAGTTGGGAGCTTTGAGAAGAAGGAGGAATGGGGACTGGCAGGTTGTGTCTATTTCTTTACATACTCGGTACTTGAAACCTGACAGCCCCTAAGTGCCGAGTGAGCAAACAAACCTATTGAGCATTTTGGGTTTGCCACACTAAGTGTTCGTGGGAGAGGAGGGTAAAAGAGACTCAGTTGTTCACACCTAAGACTCAATAGACAAGCTAACCCAGACATACTCTCTAGGAGACACAGAGGAAGTAGTAATTAAAATGTCCTCCAATGCAAGTATGTACCAAAAACCAGGGCACACTTCAAGAAACAGTTGATGCCTAGGAGATAATCTTCCAGTACTGGGAGCACAAAAGTATAAAAACTGGGAAAGTCCCTTGTCCTTTATAGTATACTTTTAAGCATAAAACCCAAGCATTCGCCTTTAAAAATTAAATTAATTTTTTTTTCACGTACTCTCTTTACCTCCTGCTCACTGTGATCTTCTAGTCACCCTCTCCTACAATCCTTCTCACATCCTCTTCTCCAGTGAGCGGGTCCCACCCTCCTGGGGTTTTCATACACCTGGAAACTTCAAGTCTTTATGAGGCTAGAGGCTAGGCACTTCCTCTACCACTAAGGCCAAATAAGGCAGCCCAGCTAGAGGAACATATCCCATGTACAGGCACCAGGTTTTGGGATAGCCTCTCACATACACACCAAGGAGATAGGCAATTCACAGGAAGACCAAGAGAGTCAACTACCCTGGACCATTGGGTGCTCTCAGATTCTGAATCACCAACCAAAGAGCACACATTCATTTGTATTTGAGACTAGAGTATGAGCCTCATCTGGATATGATTTAATAGAGTTAGTAGGAAGCAGTCTTACAATCAGCACTAATGTTTCCCAGCTTCCTCTGTAAGGTCCTTGTATTTCAGTTTAATTAAATGGAAGCTGCTACAGTGAAATCGATGAATCCGAAATGGCTCCTGGTTACTTCTGAAGTCCTACCATGTGGCTTTGTGATACCCGCCAGAAGATCTCCAAGGAATTGAGTTGGTTTATATAGCTAGATGGGAAGATGTGGGCTTTCAAAGGTTCGTGTAGTTATATGCTTCTGTGACTTATCTGGAAAAAGGATGGAGCACAGAGCTTTCATCAGCTTCCAAGTAGCCTGTCTTAACAGCCATGCCAGGAGACATACGTTATGCCACAGACTGCCTCAGCAGGCTCTTCATTGCTCTAAGGAGCCTGAGGCACCACAAACATGCTGTACCTCTGCCCACATGTTCCATGATGTCACTCCTAAGTGAAGCTAGGGATTGATCAGAACCAGCACCGCTTTCTACAAACAAACATGAGAAACATGGAAGCACCAACTTCACTGGAATGAGCAACCAAATTCCTCTACTCCAGGACAGCCAGTCTGTGTGAAGGATACAAATTTCCCAGGGAAGTTTTTACAAAGAACATACTCCGGCCTCATGTGAACTACAAAGATCTGTCTTGCTCTCCAAAGCTCTGGTCAGATCCTGGAGAGGTTTTCTTACAGGGTGCAATCTCCAGAGGTACAATGATAGAACTCTGTAGCTGAGTCTGCTTCCTTCCACTTGAGAACCCAATGTCAGCTCTTCTGTTTATCTAGCTACTCAATGAAAATTTCTGAACATTTCTCACATGCTAGGGACCAGTTGAGACCAGTTTCTTTCCATGTAGAGATTAGTTTCCTATAAAGAAGAGACAATGATCAAGATACATGCCTTGCTGTGTAGTAAAAGGACCTAGAAGGAGAACAGCAGGAAAGGTAGAGGGCTATTAAACAGATGTGGGAGGGGCAGAAGGTATGGGAGAGATTTTCAGTAGGGTAAGGAAGTCATGAATGGGATGACAGGTTATCCAGCTGGCTATACGGTGACAATAAATGATGCATGGAGAAATATTGGTAAAAAGTGTCAGGGCCTGTGTTTTAGAAGCATGGAGCGGAAGAAAATCGTAAGAGGGCAAAGGGGCACCTGGGAGCTAACTCCTGGGAAGATCTTAATGGTAGAAGGGAGGGCTTTCTGCTCCTTTAGAGCTGTGGATTCTGAACACAAAATGGCCTTGTCTAGAGTCACCTATGGAAGTATCTTCCTTAAAGGGACAGGTCTACCCTCATATAACTTTGAAAGTACACTGAGCCACACTGGAAGCATCAGTTGTTGAGACCATAAGCAATAGACATAGATCCTGGGTGGAACAAGTCCTCTACTGAATCCAGAATCCCAAATAGTTGGCTGCTATATGCCATGCTCCAGGTTTCTTTTGGCTTTCAGTTGTAGTCCACCTGTAGCCTCTTCATTCTGCCCAATCGTACCCCTCTCTTTCATTATGAACTCTTCTTTTTCTCTGTAAGAACACTTCCCACTGGATCTAGGCCACCTGTCTGATATTTGAGCTGCACGGATCAGAAGCTCATTGTTGCTTCTGAAAATGTCTTAACCTTTCTCATCTGTAAAATGGGTGTAGTAGAGAATTGTTGAGGAAGAGATAGAATTCTAGTATTAGAACAGAGTGGAGGTTGATCTTGGAACTCTTACTTTTCAATTATCTTCTTGCCTCATTAAATATTAAATATGTGACTCATTCTTTTTGACTTTTAGCTTTATGGTCTATCAATGCATGATCGATTTCAAACCTAATATAAAAAGTTCAGCAAGTATCCTCTGGAGACTACCTATTAAGATGAATAAAATTGTTTTTGAAAATACACCACTAGATTATACTCATGTATTAACTATAAATACAGTTCCAAATGTTTGCTAAGACTTGGACTGAACCAGACACAGGGGTCAAAAGACTTCTATTGTTGCCCCTCTGGACTACATGTTACCACAGAAAGCATCAACATATTACATGTAGTATTACATATTACAGAGACTGACAGGTTGGAGCCTAAGAGTGCTGCCACATTCCCAGGCCTAACAGCATGGAGATCTCTGTTGGTGCTATTTGTGAAAATCCTCTCATTTCATTCATACTTTATTTTAGAGGACTATTTGTCTTTTCTAAGTGAGGCCTTAAAATAGGATGGTTTTGTATTACCAATAGGAGTGTCCATGTACATTCTCTGTCCTATCAGAAACATGGCGCAGTTCTGGCCTTGGAGATATCGTCTAGGAGCAAGTTTGGAATTTAGTGAATGCAATGTTAACTAGTAAGGCTAACATGCCCACTTTTCAAATTAGCTAAGCTCCCCAACTGTGACTTTACTAGCACCTTGTAGGGGCAACTGCATGCAATGTGCCTGTATTTCAGAAAAACACATTCTGTCCTCAACAACAGAAAATAGAAAGATTCTTAAATTATTCATCAGAACACATTTACTTCTAAAACAGCCAGCCCGGATATAAAGGCTGCCATTGACTATGTATTAGGATCATTCCTACTGATATAAAAATGTTGGTCCCACAACCATATGAAACCCCAGAATGGGTTTCTATGTTCTAGATGGGCTTACATTATGCATAGTTTCTTTACATGAGAAAAGAGAAAGGAAAGTAAAAAAGACATCAAGATCCACTGTGTCTAAAAGCAAAATCTTCACACATGGCCATCTTCTGTAGAAGGAAAGATTCTCATGCTTGTTCCAATACCACAGAGCTTCGATATTTACAAACCTACAGCCTGCTCTCAAAGAGCTCATGGTAATTTTCTTAGTCACACAGAACTCTCAGTTACAGAGGACTGTCTTACATTATTAATGTTCTTAGATCTCCTTGAAACTCTAACCTTTCCAACTAGAAACAGTTCTGAGCAGATCAGAGGGGAAAAAGGCAAGACCTGAATGTTACACAGTATTTTTTCGAAGGTGTCTTTCCAATCCCAGTTAGCTCTCCTAATTCCCCAATTCCCATGGACATGTGGCTAACATGTACAGACTTCTATATTTGCAAGTGGCCAAACTGTTAGCTCTCTATGGCCATGTGCAAAGTCCTGGCCTCCCCAGTGGCTACACCCAATAAAACCTGTGATTGCTCTGCTTTTCCACTAGAGACCTCTGTCTGCTAACAGGAAGGTTGTGAACAGTTCCCTCTCCAAAGGTAGTTCCTGGGTGGTTCCAGGCTCTCTATCAGCAGTGGGTAAAAGTTTGCTAACTTTTCTCTGGGGGAAGGTGGAGTTTACCATTAAAGGAAAACAACTCTGCATTCTCTGTCCTCTCTCTCTCTCTCTCTCTCTCTCTCTCTCTCTCTCTCTCTCTCTCTCTCTCTCTCTTTCTCTCTCTCTCTCTCTCTTTCTCTCTCTCTCTCTCTCTCTCTCTCTCTCTCTCTCTCTCTCTCTCTCTCTCTCTCTTTCTCCTTCTGTCTCCCCCTCAATCTCCCTCCATCTCTTCCCCTCCCCCTCTGTCTCCCTGTCTTCCTCTCTCTTTTCCTCTATCTCCTCCACCTCTCTCATTTACTCAAGCAGGTGTGTCATGAAGGTGAAACTCTGAGTCTTAAAACAATGTCACAAAGAAACAGAAAAGTTCTTTTCCTTAGGGGCACTATGCTGAGATTCACGGAGAGACTCTGAAGAAGCAGGAAGAAGAAAAAGTATGTTTGTTCACAGGCTTCTGATCATTACTACATGCTAAGCAAGAGTTCTCTGGTCCAACCTTGTCCCTGGTGACCCTGCATCCCCTTGGGTAGCCTTCTTCTTAGTACTCAGTACCATCAATATGAGACATACAACAGTGCATCACCAACATAACAGATGGAACACATCTGTGAGGGGAAATTAAAAGATAAAGTTTCACCAATTCCCAAAAGTCAAAATACATTCATCTCCCTTTGCCTTTGAATAGTCTGTAAGGGATACGGAGGTCTGAAAGTGGAAATAATCTTCCCTCACTTAACCCGTGCCCCTGTGAAAAATTACAATGGCTTGGGTTTCAGAGTCTGGGTGTAACTAATTCTGCCCACGTTTCATGGTCTCTCCTACAGCAGCTTTGCAAATAGATTTCATACAGGATGAGGCCAATGAGTCTGTGAAGCTGGTTTGTGAATTTACCATGAATTAGTTCGTAGATATTTCTCCAGACTCTTTAATATCTAATTTTTCTCTGAAACAATTATGAATCATTTGCATGTGTTTCTTAGGGAAAGTGGTACCACTTGTGTGGGTAGACTGTCTTTATTTTAAAAAATCATTAATTCAGGTATTATCAAATGCATCAATATGCCAGTCCATGTAATTGGCATAGAAAACATAAATAGGGAGACACAGAGACTTGAATAAGAATTCCTAACACAAGATTGCTAACAACAAGTAACCATCAGGATGTCTGTAACGTGTACACACACACACACACACACACACACACATACACACTCGGGTGATAAGTGATGTGTATGTGTGTATAACCTAGAAAAATAGATTTGAAAAAATCCTTAAAGGGTTTGATGTAAGTAAATTTTAACCTAAAATTTAAGCAATTAAAAGAATTCATTAAATTGGTGCTGCAGAGTTGACTCAGTGAGTAATAGGAGCATGTATCATTCCTGCAAGGATTTGATTTCAGTTCCCAGTAACTATGCAGGCATTTTACAACTATAGGTCCAGCTCCAGAGATATCCAGTGCCTACGGCCTCTGTGGGCACATGTACCTCCACACATGCACATAATCATGTGCACAATTAAAAATAATAAAAAAAATCTTAAAACCACGGTGCCTTAGAATTACCACATTAGAGAAATATTCACAATACAAAATGAATTGAGGGATGGAGTTGTCACATCTGTTCCTGACAGAAAGCTTGGAATAGGCTACTGAGAAGTTGACATTTCTGTTTCCTGTGGAGGATGAGTAGGAATTTTTCTGGTGTCTGCAGGGAGGCTAGTTGGAATTCATTATATGCTGACAGGCAGATCACCTCCAGAGCTTGAGGCCAGCCTACAAGCTGAAGCATGATGGGTATTTTCTCTACTGCAACCTGACACCAATATCATGCTTGGTCATTGGTCAACTATTACAGGCAGAGGAATCCCATACATAGCTGAGAACAAGACGGTAGAATATGTCCAATGCTGGGTGTGGGATGATCAAGAAGATCACAAATGTGTGCTTCTTGATCAAGTTGTAGGAGTGCCTAGCCCCAGCTCAGTGTACTGCTCCCTTTTAACCAGAATTGGAAAGGGTTGCTCACTCAAGTATGTAGTGTACTCCCAGTGTGAGAGAGAATTGTCCTTAATTCTACCAATGTATAGCTGTATGCATGTTTGCTAAGTTCCCACTAGCCTTCTTTACATCATCTGGAGGTAAGAGCAATTCACCCACCGAGTAATGCATGAGAAAAAGGACTGTGATAGACAAATCACCATCCTTGTTTCATTTAATTTCCTCAATATTCTGGCACGTTCATTTCCAAAATAAGGAATATAGCATCGTAAAATTAAAACAAAGCCAAAGAAGTTAGACATCCAAAAGAGTGGAATTAAGACACAAAGTAAACAAAACAAAACAAACGACAACTAGCTCCATAGGAGTAGTATTTTTACAATTTTGGTTCATGTAATTTTCTCCATAAAAACACAGCATCAGGGCTAGGTCATCTTCACTTTGAGAATTCAAGTGTATTTTGAGTATCCTTTAGAGACACGAGTCTAAAAGAAATTAATAAAGTTAACTCTCAACCAAATTCAAACGTCAGAGTAAGTTAAGAATTTACTTTGATAATTCCTAATCTATTAGAAACGAGCGATAAAGAAAATAATTTGGCTGTCAGGGCATTAATCTTTTGTGTTTCAAGAGTGGGTATGGAGTGACTTAACTGACAATTATTGCTTTTATTTTGTGGTAAGCTAGTGACAGTATACCAGAAATTCATGCCGAAAATACCTTTTAAAGTAGAAATTACTAATTTAAGAAACTAAATTTTAGACCTAGTGTTTTTACACAAGCATTTTTCTTTTAAAGGTTTTCTCACTTGTTTGTGGGAATTTCATAAGTACTGAAGAATTCTGGTCATTGCATTTCTTTGGTGTTCAAAAACTGGTTGGAGGACATTATTAAAGGATTCTCTGACCACCGTCTTATGAGCTTTATTTAAAGAAACAATTCATGTGCTCACTATATAGCACATAAAGAAAGCCTTCCCTGATGAGAGTAGCAGCAGTGGGCCCCCTAATGTCTTCTATTGGTGACAAAGCAGCAGAAGAGTGTGACCTGTCATAGAATAAGATTGACACTAAACCTTATTCAACATACTTTAAAAGGACAAGCTCCCAGAGTTTCAGGCAATGTGGTCAGGAACTCTGTTTTTTTGTTGCTGTTGTTTTGTCTTATTTATAAAAAATTTATATGCATGTATGTGTGTCTGTATATGCATATGTGCACATGAGAACAGGTGTTTGTGAACGTCAGAGGCATTAGGTTCCCCTGGAGCTGGAGTTATAGGTTTTGGTGATCTGCTTGTCATGGGTGTGGTACTGGGAATCTAATTTAGGTCATATACAAGAGCAGAATGTATGTGTGACTGCCTGCCGAGCCATCTGTTCATTCCCCAAGATGCTTTCTCAGGACAAAGAAAGTACAATATTTTTCTTATAAATATTTGTCAATCTACCTTATAGAACTAAGGTAAACAGATGGACATAAGTCTGTGACCCACATAATCTTATTACAATTAATAGCAACTGGTAAAGTTAGAGAGCCAGATAGATACTTGGCACTTGGAATTCCAGGCATTTGGATAGATTTAGTTATCTTTGTAACTTAAATGATAAAAAATTCCTGTTGGAAATTCTTGGAAGTCACCTCTCAGATCAAGATCACTGGGTATTTAGTTTATTATGGCATTCTGCTGGTATCAATCTCCAGGAAGGGAAAACAGAAGCGAACTGGGTATACAAGTAGAAGAGATTTTGAGCAGGTCTCCATGGAGATCCTTGCTCATAGTGCACTTGGAGGGTGAGTGATAGTTTAGCGCTAACCTGAAGTAAGACAGGGTGTTTGGGACATTAAACATGACAGAGGCCAGATGTTGGATGTAGGTCACTTAGAAAGACACTAACTTTGTGCAAGATAGTTCTTCACCAAGGGAATCCCAGCAATGGCTGTTAGATGAGGCTGACCTCAGTAGGTGCTCCTTGCCACTATTGAAACAAGTTCATCTGCCCAACAAGGGTAGCTGAAGGCCTCACTAGCAATCACCAGAATTGTGGAGAAATACAGCTATGTAATGTTACCCATTCAGGTAGACATGTCCTGACTATACATTCATTTGTCTCTAATGTTTGAAATTATAATAGTTTTAGCCTTTCTGTAGTTTCTCAATAATGCTTCTAAGTATAAATATGTAGCTACTAGGATGTTGGCATTCTATCACCACAATGAGTTCATAATGACTGCCACATGAAAAAAATGGAACATTGTGCCCTTTAGCGAATTTTTAGGTCTGCATCTATGGTTCAATTGATTTGTTATTGTAGAAAAAGTCAAGCTTTCTTTTGACTTCCAACAACAAATGTGAAATCTAGGATATTAATATGTAATGTTCGTTATTTGTTCTAATTGAAATAGCAGCACAATAATTTTTGGTCATTACTTCACTTTTAAAAAGTACTTAGAGCATACAAAAATACATTAACTTTGCAAATAAAAATATTATTACAGTTAGCATCTACCAAAAATGTATCATGTTCCAGACACTGAGTGGTTTAGAAAGAGATCAGTATTAAAATCCATTTTGGAAGATGAGATGGAGCCTTTTGTAGATCAAGCCACTTTTAAATTGAGAACATGTGAGTGAGTGAGATGGAATTCCTTTCTGGAATCCAAGTTCAAGTATCTACTCGGTTGTCCTCACTGAAATGCAGTAAGAGTTCCGCTACTGTACCAAGACATTCTGGTGTGCTTTCTGCTGTTAGATGATGATGGATAATTAGGTGGGAGTGCAATGATGTGACTTCTCATATTTTCATGTCCATGAAAATATATGGAAGATGTTTTTTTCCAGCCTAGAAACTCATTTGGTTTTTCACCCATGTCCTCAGTGTTCACTTAGTAAGAACTTTCTAGGTATTTTATATGGGTCAAGTTTTGACCTATGACTTAGGTTCATGTGGGAATGAATGCACATTTCTGGTTGGGTTGTATTCTAATGAGAGGAGAGATAGTAAACAAATTAAATTGACAGATGATATGAGGAAATCATAAGACGTCAAACAAGAAGATTTGGGAGTTGGAGCAATGGGCATCATGATCTATTCTCTTCTTTCTATTTTATTCTGTTTTGTCTTTTTGAGACAGACATATCCCATTTGGACCTCTAACTATGTAGCTAAAGATGACCCTAAGCTTTGATCTGCTTCCCCTCATCTTCTCAGTTCTTAGAAGTAATACTCATATGTGTAGTTCTTGAGACTCAACCTTGGGCACGCTAGGCTAGCATCTACCAGCTGACCTATATCCCCAACCTAACAGCTACCATTTTAAATATGAAAATCAGCACATTCTGATCTCTAACTAGATACAGAAAGGAGTCACAGGAGTTATCTGTGCAGGTATGCAGAGCAACAGCATTCTGGGAGCCCGGGACACAATGTATGGCCTAAATCCTCTCTCTGGGGACACGCACTAGTGACACTAGAGTAGTATACAAAAAAATCCAAGTTTTCCTTTAAGACATGAAAAACGAAATCAGTCAAAACTTATCTATTTCTTTTCTATTTTTTTTTTCCTGGCACGTGATAAACTTCTGGTGGATGCTAGCTATAACTGTATTTTTATTTGTGAAGTTAATGCATTCCTATATGCTCTAAATATTTTGTAAAAGTGAAGTAATGATCAAACATTATTGTGATGCTATTTCAATTAGAACAAACAAAGAACATTAAATAGTGATATCCCGGATCTCACACAGGGTTGTTGGAAACGGAAAGAACGCTTAACTTTTTCTGCAATAACAAATCAATAAAAGCCATAAATGCAGACCTGAACTCTTCCAAAAGGGTACTGTGTTCCAAATTTCCACATAGGACAAAAGATTCACGTGGTACTCTTTACTCTTTATGAACTCACTGTGATGGTACAGTGCCAGAATCCTAATGATTGTGCCTTTGTTCTTGGAAGCAGGATTGAGAAACTACAGGAAGACTAAAGACTTGTGTAAACGGATCACCGACATTATATTTAAAAGAGTCAGAATGGATCTGAGAAGCTCCCACCTGCAGTGAATACATGATCATACTTACATCTGAAATCCTGTTTTTCTTAGAAGGGTGTATTGTATCTTATCATTCAGGATAGGATACAGACACAGTTGCAAACCTGGTACAGATACTGGCCTACTTGCTTTAAAGACTGAACTGACCCAACAGTACACACAGACAGGGCTCCCAGGAAGTTGTCCAATGCTGTGATCCAGGGATTAAGTCTTCCTTAAGTACACAGTGACAAACAAGAGAAAGAATTCTGCCACACCTTTTGGTACAGATCTGGGTCCTGGGAAACCCAGGTTCTCCTGTCTGGTCTGTTATGGGAAAGGTGGGGATCTGCTTCGAAGATGCCCTTATTCCTACTGAGGACTTCTCATTGGAGCACATCTGCAAGACTGGACAGTTAGGAAGGAAAGCAAGGCACTAGGTCCAAGTCATGAGGGTCAGAGTTTGGTTATCACTATTAATATTAAATATAGGTTTAAGGTTTGGTTGTGATTAGTTCAATATAAATGTGTGTGCATTTCTTTATTTATAAGATAAATTAAGTAAAGATACTAAATCTGCTTCAGAATGAGATTAAATCCTATCTTCTAATATGTAAGCAAAGAAGGAATGTTTCTTACTGATGTTCATGAATATATTCTACTCCTAACTCCTACTACTGTATCTTTAAAGCTTGGTATACAGATTCTGAGTGCGTTTATTTATAGAAAGAAAATGAACATGGGTTGTTTAGAGCAAAGTCAAAGACTCCTCTATTTACAGTGACTTTTGACTATATAAAGTCACTAAATCCAATACCAAAATTCAAATAAAATGTTAATAAATTCTATTAATATATACTCAGATGATTTTCAGCACTGTATTGTACTAATTTATTTCTTTAATGTGCACATAAAAATTAGCCTTTTGGAGTTGCATTTATTATTAATTTATTTATTTACATTACATCCTAATATCAACCCTTTCCTCCCTCATATGTTTTTATATTTCACCAAAACTAAAATACATTAAAATAATTTTCTTTCATAATTAGTTTTTAATAAAGTTAAATTTCTTATATAAATGTAAATTCTTAAAAAATAGAAAGATAGTGTTTTTCTCATCTTAACTTGATTGCTGATTTTAAGATAGTTGCTTTTAATGTGTGTGACAGTGAACTGTAAGTCTGATCTAAATGACCAGGTTATGGTAACAATGTCATCCCACAGAGACCATTTTATTGTAAATCAGCAGTTCTGGGCCATGTAGAATCTTGAACATCAAAGAAATTAACCGCATTATAGCATGTGTTCAAGTTCAATGTAGACTCTTTACTGTTTTTGGAAGCCTTTCTGAATGTGTGACTTTTAAGTTAACGTACTAATGGAATTATATTAATTTGACACATTTTGAAGTCCATACACTGGGTCTGTTTTTATAACTTGTAAACTCAGGTTTATAAGACATAACAAAGCCTATCTCATTAATATGTAATTATGACCTAATAAAATTGTTTTCGTATTGGGACCCCTCTGTCTTCACTTCTCCCTTATAGCTATTTTCTTAATCCATTCGGCACTCCCTTCAAGCTGGCTACTTCAACCCCATCCAACTCTGATAGAAGAATAAGCATTTCCTATCACTCCATGAAAAAGATGGAGAGAGTGTCAAGAACCACCTATTCTTAGAGCATCTGAATTCAATCACTCAGTGTAACTTTCGAGTTCACAATATTTCAACTTTACCTCATCCTAGATAGTTTGGTGAAAACACCTCTTGTCAGAGGGTCTAATAACTTTGTTACGTAGAGAAGTTAAAGCATTAAAGTGCACTGTGCTCATTCCTAGGAATAGGGTCTGTGGAGCCTGAGTTTGAGTGTGTCTGTCTTTGAAATCCCTCTGTTAATAAGCAGGTGCTTCATAAGTGCAGACCCGTGAAGCTGGGTGAACCAGCATTACAAAATAGGATTTAGGTGGATAAGGCTTGATGAAAGGCAAAAAGCAAAGCTTCATTGGATCCACTGGTTTGTTGCACTGTGTTTCTTAAAATGTAGCTTTATAGAAGTCCAGTTATAATAATCTGAGACTAAGCAATGACCAAAGGACTCTGTCACAACATTTGATGGCAGAATTCTGTGAGAGCTTTGCTTGAAAGAACTCTTCAACTGGAGCTTGGATCCACAGCTGTACCTCGTATTTGAACAGGAGACTTACTACTATACTTCATAGTGTGCAAAACTGTCTTCTGGTTTTCTTTTCCTTGTTCCTCTCTCTTTCTTTGCCATTTCCATCTCTGTTTCTTTTCTTTATTTTTCCAAATTCCTCACTTCTGTTCTTTCAAGGAAATAATGAATAGCTTACTGTTTTTCTAGTTTGAGTTAATTATTTTAGGCTAACATAAGAAATAGCGAGTTTCACATTGGCACCTTCATATATGATTGTCATTGTCCTTTGTTCCTGTTCCTTCCTTGTCCCACTGACCTCCCTTTCCACCTGGATCCCACTCTTCCCTAACTTAGTCCCCTCTGCTTTACTACACAAGCATCTTTCCCTTCTCTATTTCCTATTCTTTGATATCTCTTCCTCCTCCCTTATAGTCTCCTGATCACTTGCTGAGCTATAAGCAAACATATAAACACTTGTCTGTGTACAAGGATATAACACAAGTGAGAAAATGTGTTATTTTTCTTTCTGAGTGTGACTTCACTTAGTATATTGACTTCTAGTTGTACCCATTTTCCTGTGAGGGTCACGATTTCCTTGTTTCTTTATTGCTACCTAAAATTTCATTTTATGTATGCATAATAAATGTTGATGAATATCTAAACAAGTTTCAGTTCCTACATAAATTGTGAATACCTGCACAAGCATCTCAATAGTGTGGTGCCTCAGCCTCTTTGGGTATATACTCAGAAGTTATGTAGCTGGTTCATATGCTGTTTCTTTCCTCATTCTCATATCCCCAAGGAGCTGTTATATAGTAGATATAACTCATGCATCCATAACAGATGTATTCATAGTGGATGAAGAAATTTACATTCCCATTGATATAAAATGAAGGATCTTCTTTCTCCATATCCAAGTAAGATGGTATCTATTCTTGCTGCTATGAGATGGAATCTCAAATTGGTTTTATTTCACATGTTCCTGGATGCCAATTAACATCTATCTAACTCTTACTGGAGATAAAAACAAGGCAAGACCCAACAAGCAGCTAAAAGTCAGATGCACACATTTACACCCAACTAATGGTCAGACATAGCTGGGCCCTGTGATTGAATTAGGGAAAAATTGGAAGACGCTGAAGAGGAGGGAGACCCTGTAGGAGGACAAGCAGTCTCAATTAACCTGGACCCCTGAGATGTCTCAGACACTAGATCACCAGCCAGGCAGCATACACCAGCTGATATTAGCCCCCTGTCACATATACAGCAGAGGACTACCAGGTCTGGTTCAGTCAGAGAAGATGCATCTAACTCTCAAGAGACTGGAGGCCCCATGGAGATTAGAGTTTAGAGATGGGGTGGGGACTTTGGGTTAGGGAGACAGGGACAGGGAGGAGGTATGGGATGTGGAATAGTCAGAAGGTGAACTGGAAGGGGGATACAATTTGGAGTATAAAAATGATTAAATAAAATAAGAGATAAAGCAAGAATACTTTTAAGCATGTGTGCTATAAATATCTGCACATCTTTATTCCCTTGTAGGTTGTGCCTTTATCTTACATTTGCAATGTGATGATAATTAAAGAGTAAGCGGGGAACTGCTGGAGGTTAACTAGATCCAGCTTAGGTTATGGGAGGAGGATATTCAGTTTTCAAGGTGAAATCAGTGTCTTTAGAAAAAGAAATAGACAACTGCAAAATTTCCTCCTATCTCTCTCCCATATTAGAGCATCCAGGCATAGCAGTGTGTAGCAGGAATCGAATTGAATACCTTGCCATTGGACTTGCCGGGCCTTCTCTTGATCAGTGAGAACTACATGTATTTAAGTCATACATACACACATAGTCCAGCATTCTGTCATTGCAGGCAGAGTAGTATGACACAGGACTCCCAAGTCTGCTCTGTGCCACTGTGACACAAGCCCTGTGCCTTTGAGAAATGAAACAATTTCCATTAAGTTAAATATGATTTATTAGTTATTGTTCTAATGTTGCTACACTGTGAAGGAATTATTAAGTAATTACTATGTTACCTGATACAGTATAGTTACTATGTTAAATATCCAGTACACGTCATTTAATTTAAATACACTTGATAATTCTATGGTTTTATAGCTAATAAGACATTGATGAAAAGAGAGATTCTATGTCTAAAGTTTCATGTTGCTGTATTAGTAGATGGATGATCACTTAGACTCCTTTGTGAAAACTGATATTTCTTCACTATGGGTACTCAGAGATGTGGGACATAATGCCTTAAACATAGCAAAAAATTTACCCTGGGAGTCAATCTATCAATTTACAAAATAATGTTTAGAGAGAAACTATTACAGAAAATAATTATAACTGATAATTTTAACCTAAGGCTCAGGGATCATTGCAAAAATGAAAGTGGAAAGAATCTAGTTCTAGAACAGTGGCTCCCAATCATGACCAGTCATGACCCCTTTGGGGATTGAGCAACCCTTTCACAGGAGTCACATAGCAGATATATACATTAAGATTCTTAACAGTAGTACAATTACAGTTATGAAGTGGTTAGAAAATAATTTTGTGGTGGTGGGGGTCACCACAGAGTAAGGAACTATATGAAAGGGTCTTAGCATTAGGAAGGTTTAGAACTACTTGTCTAGCTGTGAGATTCTGTCTCCTGGAGATGTCAGAAGCTACAACTAGAAGCTACAACATGGCCCAAACAAAACAAGCACCAGTAGACAATGCTAATGCAAAAGGAGAAAAGCTCAGTCGGCCTTAGCCCTAGTCAGCTAGAGGAAACTAAGGGTGGATGTGATCAGAGAAGCAGGTTTCCCCAGGAAAAAGCACAAGTAATCATTCAATACCAAAAGTCAGCCCTGAAATCAAATCATGTATATACAAATAACATTAGATGGAATGAGTGAGTTGTATTTCTTTTAGGAATACACACACACACACACACACACACACACACACACATACATTGTCTAGAGCGAAGGCCTCCTTTCCCATTGGCATGTTTACTGGTGTTGCTTTTGTTTGGGTTATGTGTGTGTGGGAACAATTAAAGAAAAAGAGCCTATAGATTTGAAAGAGAGCAAGGAGAGTTGGTATATTTGGAGAAATGATGTAATCATAATATAATCTCAAAAATTATTTTAAAAATTTGATTGTTCAACAGGAACAATACACTTTAAAAAGTATATCTTATTTTACACTTACAGCTTATTTTAATTATGTTTTGTTAAAAAAATATTTGTCAGCATGATTTCTATAGTTGTATATTACCCATTTGGGCCTTGAAATTGAGAGGAGGCCTGCATTAACCCTCAGTGGTATTCCTAGGAAAAAGGACAAATGAAGTAGAAATTCCAGTTCTCCCCTGAGCCCAGGGTTGCACTTTAGACTGCCTCCTGTGGCTCTTTCACCGGAGAAGGAAGTCGCACCTGCTCCGGGATCTGGCAGGAAGCCCAATGAAACTACTTCTGTGTTGGTGAGGCCAACTGATCTATGAGGAATGCTTAAACACAGAGGAAGTAATGGGAAGCTATAGGGACACTATGGGGAAAGAGCTTGCAGTTAGATAAGTGTGTTATACATCTAAAGTTACATGTATAGTCCCCTGTCCAGTCTCTAGCATTAAGTATTTCTTTTCAAGGTTGGAATAAAATAATCAAACTTCTTTGGCCTATACATTGCTGACCAATCTTCTATTTCTGTGTATATCCTCATGCTATGAGAATATCACAAAATAGTGAAAAACTAATGTAAGCCACTAATATTTTTATTTAATTGCTTTTTCCTGGAAGGCCATTAGATGGCTCCAGAATAGAATTGGGATCTGAAGTTAGTTTGCTTTATTTTAAAGCAAAACAGAGCAGAGCCATGTTATTACCTTGGCTAAATCTCAACCCCTGTGGTTATAATAAGTTTCTCAGTAAACCAACCAGCATCTTATCCTTGGAACCACTTTATGATGTGTTTTAGGACCTAGGGAAAATATCAGACTTTGCTTGTACAAATAGGTTGTGTTATTTCATTCTTGTTACAGCTTTAGGCTGTTTCTATTCTGATCAGGTTATACTGATCTTAGTCGCAGGATTGAATTTATGAGCATTGCCATTCAAAATGTCCATTAGAGTAAAGTATACAGATGAGCAATTCATAACTTTTCTTTATAGTCTGTGTCTTAAGCTGGGCTCTATATGCATTCCTTGGAAGATAATTTGGTAGGGATGTTGAAGAACTAACTCTATGCCAAAGTCCTGTCATCCAAGAATGCCTTATGACATGAGGCTAAAACTTCTTCTATTTTAAGTTTTAATATCCAGTTTCATTTCCATACAACTTGACACTACTTCAAACACAAATAATGATCTATACATTGAAACGAAACCACTGGTATTTACGAAAATTGCATTGCTGGATTAGCCTATTAGAAACCCCTCAGTCTCAAAAGATAGAGTTTCAGTTTAAATAGGTTAGCTCTACTTGATTTATGGGTCCCAAATCCTACACTTTGGCAGCATTCCCTAGGATGGGAACTTAATACAGAACCTCACCCGTAAGCCAGACAAATGGGCCTTCTGTTTGGAGTATAACATACAAGCTAAAGCAATGCTTCTTAAACATTTTCATCTTTTTGGTTTTGGTTCAGGGCTTGTGGTTACTCCTAAAAATACTGCCATTAAGCCTTCTTAAGAAGCACACACAAGAATGTGCCCCCTCATCCTTCTGTAGTAAGGCCTTTCTCATAGCATTTAAAGAGGCCAGGACTGGTACCAAAGTGGAGAAAGGATAATACTACTTCCTTTGATGAGTCTTGGAATCAACCATTAGGTTTCTTCTTTTTACTTTTTTAACTTTTACAACCATCATTGAACAAACTTAGGGAAGATACAAAGTGCAGAATATAGTATGGATGATGTACTCCTCATAACAATATTTCAGAATTTTCTTGAAACAAGGGCCGTAACTAATTACTTGTGTTAGAAAGCCTTGGCCAGGTTTGACAATAGAGCTTTTGTGAGTTCTGTAGTGTAGGTGCAGATGAGTGAAGAGTGCACGGTGCCCGTGTGACAGACATTGCAATTCTTGGAGGACTAATGTTGAGTCCAGGTGGCACAGTACATCACAGATATACTGCATGTTATTGCTAGGTGACGAGTTGCCTTAGCTATGGAAACTCTTAGTGCCACAGGTTGGCCCCTGTGTATATTTATCTATTCAGTTTCAAGACCATTAGTATCAGAGAACACAGAAGAAGCAAGGAGCTTCTGCTCAGCCTCTTACATCTTTACTCTGTGAGTCTCTGGCCTTCAATATTAGCTGTGTTTGTAACAAGAGAGAGCACCAGGGAATGGAGCCCAACTAACTGTTCATCATCCTCATTTTATGGGGTCTAACTTTGCTCTCCAGTGTGTTTTCTACATTATTAGTGCCATTTCAAATGTCCAGGAAAACACAAGTGATTTAATTTTTAGTGAAAAAAAAAAGACCATTTGTTGGTATTGTAATAATGAAAGAAGTAAATGGATATGCATTAGGTAAGTAATGGGATCTTTGTTTCCTAATTGTAAAATGCAGACATCTAGAACTAAATATTTGTCTCTTTCTTTCTACCTTAGAAATTCCAGAGTATGCTTTATTTTGCACAAAATATATTGTACAAAAAGAGATGAAAACCATTGTGCAGACGTGGACCATAAGTAACACAATTCAAACTAAAGCAGAGATGTTCATGTTTTAGAGAATTACTAGAAACTATTTACACAATTTTTTTCTTTTTTTTCTTTCTTTTTTTTGAATATTTTATTTCAGATGTTATCACTTTCTCCCAATCCCACCTCCCCCCCTCTCTCTCATTGCCTCCATGAAGGTGCTCCCTCTCCCAAACACCCTCTACCAACTCAGCACCCCAGCATTCCCCTACACTGGGAAATCACACCTTCACTGGAACAAAAGGCCTCTCCTGCCATTGATGCCAGAGCATTCTATTCTCTGCTGCATATGAACCTGGGGCCATGGGTCTCTTCGTGAAAACTCATTGGTTGGTGCTTGAGATGTGTGGTGGGTTTGGTTAGTTCTATATAGTTTTAGCTAGATCATTTTGTTATGCCCACGGGGTTGCAGACCCTTTCAGCTCCTTAATTTGGGTCTCCATGTTCAGTTTCATGGTTAGCTGAAAGCATCCTCTTCTGTATCAGTAGAGAAGACATCCATATCAGATTCCTGCCAGTAAGCACTACTTGACATCAGCAATAGTGTGTGCACTTAGTGGCTGCATATGTGGTGGATCCTCAGGTGAGGCAGTCTCTGGATGATCTTTTCTCCAATCCCTGCTCCTCTATTTGTCCCTTTATTTCTTCCCATGAGTGCGTAGTTCTCCCTTTGAAGAAGGAAGACTGAGGCATCCACCTTCTAGTCTTCCTTCTCTTTGAGCTTCATAATTTCTGTGAATTGTTTCTTAGGTATTCTGAACTTTTGGGGCTAATATCAGTGAGTGCATACCACAATTGTTCTTTTGTTACTGGGTGACCTCATTCAAGATGGTAGCTTCAAGTTCCATTCATTTGCCTAGAAATTTCACAAAGTTATTGTTTGTAATAGCTGAATAATACTCCATTGTGTAAATGGAAGCATTTTTTCCACAGTAACAAAACCTCTCTACTAGGAGCCTGGGGGATTGATTGCTAAGCTGCTGAAAATAAGAATTTTCAAAGTGTCTTAGCTTTTCTTCTCAGAACAACAGCCCAGCTCACCCTTAATTAATTATGGACACAGTATCTATTATGTTAGGTTTCCACCATCTTTTTGGGGTATATGTCTTGTTCTTCTAGGCTTTCAGCATGAGCACTAATGTGTTAACCAGAGCCCTGTTAGTTATTGAAAACAGCAAGCCAATGCCATTTTTTTTAACCAGGAAAAGAATTCATTTAGTATATTTGAAGAAGCAGACAGACAATCCAACTATCAGCACACTAATTTGTGTTTCATGTTCCTTATAGATAAAGGGGGATGATGATTTCCTTACAAATATTCTGTTGCAGAATGGAGTTTGAAGTCAAGCAAAAAAAGACTCAAATCTCAGGCCTATCATTTATAAACTTTGAGTTTGGAACGTTGTGACACTTATCTGAGTTTCTGAGTATTCAGGTTTGAAACTGTGGTGAGAAGGACATTCCTTGAAAGGAGGGATGGACCTGGTTCCTTCTTCTGTTGTGGAGGAGGGGAGGGCACAGCACTCTGGGAAGGGCCATGCCTCAAAGAAGAGGCTGTGTGGATAATGGCTGTGAAATGTTCTGTGTAAGGTAGTGGTGTCTCAATGTTTTGGTCTCTGTGTGTCAGAGTCCCGAGATAACATGACAGCATGTTCATAACCTTCTGGGAGAGCTCAGAGATGCCTAGTAAGTTATAAGCAAATGGCGGAGTAATGCTAATACTACTCAGGGTTGCCATAATAAATGTGGCCTTTGGGCCTTTGTCAATATGTATTACATGGTGGAATAATGCTTAAAACACAAATGCTGTGAATATACACTACTATAAATATTAGAGATACCTAATACTTAAGTTATTTTTAAAATTTTTTTGTACTTGTTCTCAGTGCCCAAGTTTTATCAATTTATGTAGAGGAGTATAAGGTTAAAGTTAAAAAGAAGAAAAAGCAAATTAACAATTGACATAAGTCATAGACTCAGTCTTTATCAGGAACATTTAGTTGTTTCTTTAGAAACTGGGACACCATTCCATCCACAAAACCTCTGACCTACAATTTGTTTTGTATACAAGGTGTAAAGGAGTAAAGATAGAGCAGAACGTGAGGGAATGGCCAACCAATGACTGGTCCAGCTTGAGGCCCCTTCTATGAGAGGGACCCTACCCCTGACATTTTGATGATATTCTGCTGTACATGCAAACAGGAGCCCAGAATAATCATCGTCAGAGAAGGAGCTTCACCCAGCAACAGATGGGAACAAATGCAGAGACCCACAACCACACATTAGGCTGAGCTTGGGGAATCATGACCAAGAGGGAAAACAAGAATTTTAGGAGCCAGAATGATCAAGACACCAAACTAAAACACACAGACTCAACTAATCTGGGTCCAAAGAGATCACAAAGACTGAACTTCCAACCCTAGAGCACACACAGAGTAGGTTTAGCCCCTGCACACATGCATAACAGTTGTGTAACTTGCTGTTTGTGTGGGATTCCTAATAGCTGGAGCAGGTGCTGTCTCTGAGTCTCTTACCTTCCTTTGGATACCTTTGCCCTAACTAGGCTGTTTTGTATGGCCTCAAGGGAAGAAGATGAACCCAATCCTACTGCAACTTGATATGCCAAGGCTGGTTGATATCTGTGGGAGGCCTTCCCTTTCCTAAAGAGAATTGGTTGTAGGTGGGAAGGTAGAGAAAAAATATTGGGAGAAAGGGAAAGAAAAATAGCAGTCAAGATATAAAGTACTCAGATTAATTGACAAAGAAATTCCTTAAATCCAAAACAGAGAAAATCAAAGATCTGGTTTGAAAGAAGTAGAAACAGAACACATAATTTCTGAATTTCCTCAGATACCTGAGGAAAGCTTTTCCTCTCCAGCATATAGGCTGACTAGAGACCACTCAAGAAGAAACCTGTGTATGTATAAGGTACATTTCTTTTCTAGTGGAAAGAAGATGGAGGTTGCGTTGACTTGCCCCACCTATGCAGAGGCAATAGACTGTATTTTGAAAACAAAGGTTGTTTTGCTTCAGGCAGTGCAGCTCTTGAGACATAGCCTACCTACCCCTCCCCCACTCCATTTTATAGCTGATTTGCTCTTGAGCAGTTCAGTAGATTAAAACCTGTAATTAAAAATCCTTTAATTATTTAAAAATTTAACAAAATTATCCTTTTGCAAATTCAGGTTACTCATGCCAAGATGAATAAATGAAATGATTCAGCAATAATAATCTATAGCTGGAGGGCATTTTTAAACCCTGAAGTTTCTTTAAAGATTTAATAAGTTCATTGCTCTATGTATTTGCATGCATATGTATGTACATACTTGTGCATAGACATAGGCTAAAAGAGGACATTGGATACCTCAGAGCTTCACTTACGGTGCTGGGTTTCTTTCATGAAAGGTAAGATCTGAGCTCCAACTCTCAGGACTGCTTTACCCTCGCTTTATGCTCTCTTTACCCCAAAGCCCTCTATGGTCCTCAGTTTTTTTTCTTTTCTAGAAATTTCTTTAAGTGTTTTTGATTAAGTTTTGAAATAATAATATAATTGCATCATTTCCCCATTCTGTTTCCTCCCTCCAAACCCTTCTATATGTCTCTTTACTCTCTTTAATTTCTTTTTTCAAACTAATTCCTATTATATCCTAAATTCTTTTATATCTAAAATATTATTGGACACATAATTTACTTTTATCCCTTGACATTTATTTTGTGTCAATTTAATACAATAATAAACAGCATGCTCACACAACAGAGGGGGGGGGGTTGAGATATCACTAATATTACCTTTTCACCTCTCAGTAGCTTCATAAAAAAACACTATGAAACAAGTTCAACATTGTTAAATACTATTTCTACAACAATCCATTGAAGCAAGGCTTGCTGGGTATTTCTCATGCATATGTGTGGGGTGGTAGGAGGCCCTGAAACATCTCGGTCTGAGGATTGACAAGAATCCCCATGTTAGAACCTCTTCTATCATCTGTATTTCCCTTGTTCCCAAAAGGGATTCTTTGCATGATGATCAAATTGTCACTAGCTTAGCCCAGATTCAAGAAGAGAAATAAGTTCTGCCTCTTCATAGGAGGTTCACCAAGTCCACAGCAGTCCCTCCTCTGTCTTCTTGATGCTGTCATTTGCACTGGGGAGATCCCTCAAACCACACAGTAAAGGTTTGGTCTCCAACTTGGCACTGCTGGGAGGTAGTGGAAATATAAGTGGTGAGAACTAACAAAAACATCTCCATCTCTCCTCACTATAAGTTTACTCCGCCATTGTTCCCTCCCTGATGTAAAATCAGAATTCAAGTTATTGAGAAAAAGATGTGACTTTAGCTCACAATTTTAGCAGTCTCACAATATGGCCAATTGTTTATGGACTGAAGTTGCTACAGCTGTGAACTAAGTCACACCCTTTTCTGTACAACTTGGTGTGTCTTCGGTATTCATTATAGTAGCAGAAAGCTATGGATTCTGGAAATTTCATTCCCTTTATATGAACCATCTTCTTATGTGTTTAATTCTATTTCTCCGTCCTTAAACTAATTCCCCCAAGGGTTGTCCTGTTTCTTCTATACCGATGTTTCCTTATTTGGGGAACCTCTTGAGGACAGGAGCATGATTTCCACTCTGGTTTAAGTATTAGAAAATCACAGTCAGTTCCATCATAATGGTCAGGCATGAAAGATTACTTGACAGTAGCGCCTGGACAATGCTGTTCCAAAGGATCTCCAAAATATGTGCCCGGATCCAGCCAGGTATTGGATTTGTCACTAGAACAGCAACCTCTGTCAACAAACACATATTACTGCTGAGTCTGCATTGCCAGGGCAAGGCAGCAGGACTCTGCCCTCCCACACCCTAGAACACCACATCCCCAAATAATCACAGGTTGTTGGGAGATGATCTGGTGTTGTTATGTATTCAGATGCTAAATACTGGCCCTTAAGATCTGCTTACACTCACATAAATAAGCACATGCTCACATCATGCTAACCTTGGTCCCCAGTATTCCCCGACTGGCTAAAGGCAGTTCATGACAGCTGGTAGGTGAAGCATTGGTTCCAGGGCTTGGGGTCTTAGGTAGGGGAAGAGAAAGGAGGCTGTGTGAACTGTAAGCATGTGACCAGAAGGGCTTGCCTGATGCAGCAGAAGTAGCTCAGTTAGAACATATGGAAAATTCTATCTTGGGGATTTGGGCAGGGAAGCAGACAAAATAGCCTAGAGGGTTGATATCTACCCAGCTCTTGTACCTTAAAGCATACTATAAATTTAAAGCTCTCTTTGTCTTTTATTGGGGAACTAAATGGTCTTAAGTGGGGTAGAACCCCTTAGTAGATATTTGAAGATGTTGAGGGAGTTTAGCCCTGAATATTTACCACTGTAAATTGGGGCCCAACCTGGGCCTGTTTGAAGGAAAAAGAAACAGTAAAAGACACATGGCCACCATTGTGGCTAAGCAGAATGGGAGGCTTGATTTTAAGTACCATACAGTAAAAGGCAGCAAAAGAAGGGATGGATGGTTTGTTTCAAAAAGCTGACTGGGTGTTTTCGAAAGTTGTTGTTGGGACATCCCAGGCATGGATTTTAGAAGCAAGTTTTTTTTTTCTCCTTTTCCTTCTTTTGGGGTGTCTTGTTTATAAAAGCCTAGCTACTGGCAGGGGTGAAATTAAGAGACACTTGGGAAAGAAAAGAAAAGAAAAACTGGCTGAGCACCTGGAAAAAATAAATGTCAAGTTAGAGGAGGTTGGGACTCAACAACATAACAAAGTCACTAGACGCAAGGAAACAAGTCCTCCAGGTTCTCAGACACAAGCAGCATAGGAGGCCAAGCCGGAGATGCTTAGACACAGCAAAAACCCAGATGAAGCTCAGAATAAGGAACTTGGTATCTGATCCTCTACAATGAAAAGTCAAGTAGATTATACTCAAATAGAAATGGAAACAAGAAGAAGAAATCAAAATTAGAAAGTTATTGTCAAATAAACCAAGCAAAACTGAGAAAAGCTCAGCAGAGGTCAAGGCCAGATTCCTGGAGAGAAAGCAGAACAGAGCTTCACAATACAGCATCGTTGACACAGGTCTTCCCTAAGGTCTATTTGTCTTCCAAGAGAAGCCACTGTTGAATTTGAATCTGGACTCCATAGAACTCCTCTACATGTTAATTTAAGAGCTCAAACAATAGCTAGACATCTCTGAGATAAAAATGCCTGATGATTTTATTGTGGGAAATATGGACATTAGAAACAAAATTATTTAGGTCCAAGAGAGATATCGGAGGTAACTTCCTGCTGTCAGTAAACAGTATGAGTGGGGGTGGGGTGCCTAGCTTGAAGCCCCAAATGAAAATCACAAGCTATTTCCCTCCTGTCAGAAGAACCTCAGCTAAGTATTTCAGATCCAGTACGTGCTACCACAGGCACTGTGGCTTTAGACTTGGCCATTGAAAAGCTTCTTACTCTATCCTAAAAATTCAATGTTATAAAATATCTATTGGAGTTCAGGGTCCTTTACCCTCAGGGACAGTAGGAACAGTCTTGTGCAGGAACAGATAGACTTTCTGAGGACTTATTGTGCCCCCAGGAATTAGAGATGAAGATTCTAAAGGAGAAATTAAAATAATGGCTCATGTAAAATAAAGAAAAATATATAATTTAACACAAATGATACAGTTCCTCAGCTGCTACTGTTGCTCTTCATCAAAGGTGAAGCCACTCCAGTAGAAAGATGAGGAGGGTTTGGAAGTATATGAAAATGTGCATTCTGACCAACAGTTGGTAATGCCAGAAGCCAAAATTAAGGTTGCAAGTGAATGACATTTAAATAGGTTTAGTAAAACCAGGAAATGATGTAACTATTATTTAGCAAAAACCTTCAAAAGATTTATACTCAGTTTCTAGGAATCAGAAAGTTTTCTCAGGTAAATATTGCGATGGTTTAAATGTATGGGGTGAGAAGGCCAATAGGAAAGATAAATCCTTATGTGGCTGGCATAGCCATACATTTATTGAGATGAGATTTGTTACAGCAGGGGGAACTTAGATGAATATTTTCTCAATACCAGAAACAATCCATAAAATAAAGGGTGAAGTGGAAGACGTTCTTGGGAAATGTATTTAAAAATGTCACCCAGAACAATCATAGACTTCTGCAGGTTGTTCCAAAACAGGACTCAACAGCAATTGATTTTCCAAGTTTATAAGGGATCACTGCAGAATTATAGCAACAGCCCTTAAGTAAACAAAAAGTATAGGCACTTGGACAGCTGATACAACAGCAGTTGGAGGTACTACAACTAGCAGCCCATGGAATTCCTCTGTTATTTGTTATAAACATGAAATCAGAGAAAATGGAGACTGTTGACAAGAAGCCTTAGAAAGATCTAATTGCATCTTAAAGAAAATGCAAAAAGCAAAAACAGCAAAGAAGAGAGATTGACCAACCACTATCTTATCCTGACAGCCAGAAAAACCTGGTGAAAAAAACATTTAGCAGCTAACCACCGGGAGGTTGATGAGCAGGACTTTCAGACAGATTATGTGGATGCTGCATTCTGCATGATCAAATTGGGGCTGTAAGCAAAAGGTCCATAGAATTGGAAGCAGAGATCTGAGAGACTTCATTGGGGAACTCCAGAACACAAGATGATAGAATATTAGACAGTCCAGGAACATAAAATGTCCAGGAAGCAGTACCTATGCAAGTTACAGGAAAGAGAAGCATCTCTGCTAGGTTCTTATCTCGGTTGTGAACTCACTGCTGATAGGTCAACAGAAGGATCACACCAGACGCCTGGGATACCCACAAAGACTCTAGAGAGAATTGAATATCAACTTCAAAACTACAGAACTAACAGCTGAAACAAACGAGGGCAGGAAGTGTAGTATGAAATATTTTTATGTGCCTGGTCATTTGAAGGACCCTGTGCCCTTCGGTGTCTGTTGGCGTTTAGACTTCTGGGAATGGGAGAGGGTATAAAAAGCCAGCAGAGGCCTAGAGCTGAAAGAGTAGCAATAGAGAGGGCGTGGTTTGGGGCACAGTCAGGAGTAGGATCCAGGTGAAGGGAGCACAGCTTTTCAGAAGACAGTTGATGCGGGAAGAGAGATTGAGCTGGGCTAGAGGAAAGTAGAGAGGTTGAGTGGAGAAAGATGAAGGTGAGTGGGCTAGCAAACTGAGGAGACATTTGGTGACAGCTGAGCCAGGAGAAGCAGATCTGAGTATGAGAAGACATTGTTAAGAGACAGGAGAGGAAACCACGAAGAATACATAAAGAAGCTAAATAGCTAAAAAGAAAAAAAAAATGTACACCTACAGTGTATGACTCACCAAGCTGTCTCTTTCCAGAACTGTGGCCTTTAATGAATCTGGATAATATGCTGGTACAATTTCTTCTTACTTTAGAGCCTTAATTTAGGGAAACTTTGCATCACCATGTAGATCCCTAACATCTTCTTCCCTTTGCTTAAACTCTCGTATTTCAGGACCAACACCGGGCAAAAAGCTTCATTAATAAAACTTAGAATAGTGGGGTTGGGAATTTAGCTCAGTCAAAAAATGCTTGCCTAGCAAGTGCAAGACCCTGGGTTTGGTTCTCAGCTCTGAAGAGGAATTGGGCAGGGGATGAGGATCTCAGAATAGTAAGGTATGTTGTCATTTCAGTATAGGCTGCCACGATCTGCAGCTGACCAACAAAGTCTTGGCTGAGCGCTGAGTCTAACTAAGCTCCTCCTCAAACACTGACTCCAGTAACATAAGGACTGAGGTCATGAAACTGAAACCATGCTGCTGTTTTCCCTAAATCTAAAACAGATCAAGGGCTATATTACCTGAGGTATTGCTCTTTGGAACAAAATTATGAATTTTGTTATCTAATTGAATCTATTGAATTTTGTTATCTAATGAGAGATAGTTTGTTGAAGTTTTCTAACAATATAATAGATAAGTCCAAGAGCTGCTGTAGTGATTTTGTTTCTAAGCTCCAGAGTATCTTCAACATGAGAGTTAACCCAGAATGCATGCTGACCTGGGTGGTTAAGTAGATTTGCATTCTCACCATGTACAAAATGATTTAGGACTTCCTTTACAGTTCTGTACAGTGTGGAAAATACATACATATACACATATATCTTCATGTATATTTGAATCAGTTGCATATATATGTTTAGCAGTTTCATAATGAATACTGTGAATTTTTATCAGAGTGAAAATGCTTTGTTTCTCGGGATTTTTTTGTTTTGTTTTTGTTTTTGTTTATGTGTTTTTCTTTAGACATTTAGAGGTTTGTTAGTTTGTTTTCTTTTTTGGTTCTCAGTAATCAGGAGATAGCTGCCTAGAAATTCTAGGCACATTTGGTCTTCTCTGCCAAAGTGTAAATATTTGACCTCAGTCATTACCAATTTAGTAACAGGTCTGAGACACTTTGGTGGCCTTGCCTGGCATTTTAGCTATAAAATGCACATCAGCCATTATTATAAGTGTTCTAAGCTCTCTGCATGCATAAAACCAATTTCAGACAGAAATCAGGTAGCAAAGGTGGTGTAAAGGTCACAAAAGACATTTAATAGTTTATTACTCAGGGATTTTATTAACTATCTAAAGGACAGAGTGTGTGTGGTGCAGAGAGATCCTTTCTAGCATATTGACAAAAATATTCATTATATTTTATTCTTTTTTAAGAATTATCTTTATATTGTTTGTCTAGGCATTCTGCCTCAATGTGAATCAGTGCACCCCATATTTGTAGTGGCCATAAGTGTCTAGAAGAGGACCCTAGATTCACTGGAACAGAGTTACCAAGGGTTTTGAGCTATCACACAGATACTAGGAATCAAACGTAGGTCCTCTGGAAGAACAGCCAGTGCTCGTAACTGCTGAGCCATCTCTCCATCTCTATGTGTATTCCACAGTAAAAGAGAACCCTCATATTAACCAGGATAACATAGCTGTTGGTGGTTTCATGATGGCCATGAACTGGAATGTCAGTATTGCTTCCCTTTGTCCCTGAATTTGCACAGGTGATAGCTAACCAAAGAAACTTAGGTCTCTTCTTGAGTCTAGGCTTTGGTAGAAACAAATTACGGACAAGCCACATGATATCTTAACTATACATGCACATGTACATTCATAAACATTAACATGTCAGTAGACTAGGGGTGATAATAGTTGCATCTCATATCGGGGAATTGAATTGAGAAGATAGATGTCAGGGACACAGACAAGTGTCTGGCACACAGGCTCCACCAGTGTCGCCTGTGCTGTCTGTGAGCATCATCTACACTGTTGTGCTGTGCTCATGCATTCATATAGAACATAAAATTACAAGCCCAGTGACATCAGATATCCTTTTGTCTAATATTTAAACTCCAGCTGAGCTGAATAGAGGGCAGATATTTTATTAGTTAGTTAAATTTCAAGGACTTCAAATAATCCTGTCATTTTGTTGGGAATCAGTGCTATGAAAAAGTTTACAAACTACAAATCAACTTGGCCTTTCATACTGAGCTCATCACCAACTTGAAGATATTTTGATGTCAATAATTGCCTCATTCTCTTCCATTGCTCTTTTGTCGTAGCGCCTGCTCAAAGTCTTCTTCTATTGGATAACATTTCTATTGTCCTTTGTCTTATTTTAGGGTTGTTCTGAACCGTGCCCAAGCCTCTGGCTATTTGGTGGTAACTAATTATAAGTAACATTATTACCATAATTAAAAGGCTGGCTAAGAGTGGCCTGGGAGGGACATGTATTTATGAAGTCACCTTTGGCTTTCAGCCAAATGTGGGTCATTGGTGTCACTGACACTATTTATTTGACCAAATACTCACTATTGGGCTAGGTGATGGTTTTCAAGGCATACATTTATAATACTTGAATCCTGTGATTTGTCTTTATTCCAAGATCTAGAAATATTAGTTATATTCTTAGCGTGTTTGCTGTGTATGTCCTTTGTGAGTTTATGCAGATTCTTTAAGCTTTATAAGAATCGGTTCTATGAAATGTCTACCAGCTCAGAGATCACCTTGTCAACATGGAGAACAAAGTGTTCAGGCATTAGAAAAACAGAAAGAGTATCATAATTATGTCTTCTATGAGCTCTGTGGCATACTTTCCCAGGTGGAGTAATCAGATGGCCACCATATGAATTTCTTTCTGGCACCTGCCCCTCTTTGCCATTAGTCTGCCATTGCTGAAAAGACAACAATCATGGCCAGACATTCAAGGGACTGATGGTCTCTTTTATAAGCTCCCCAGAATGAACTGTTACCCTAACATCTCTTTTCTTGTTCCCCTGGAACAGAGGAACTCAGTATTTCTTTATGTTCCTCTGTTTAATTTCAACTGTCTTCTTCAAAGAAAGACAGATCATGAAAAAGGAACAGGAACAACTAATTATAGTACTTTCCCATTGTCATAAAAAGTTAACTTTAAAGATGGGAGGTGGTGGCTCACACCTTTAGTCCCAGTATGTAAGAGGAAGAGTCAGATGAATCTCTGTGGGTTTGATGCCAGTCTGGTCTACAGAGTGACTTCTAGAATAGCCAGACCCATTACTCTGAGAAACTCTGTCTGGAAAAAAAGCAAAACAACAACAACAACAGCAGCAGCAGCAATAAAATAATAATAATAATAATTTTAAATTAGTATTTGTTTTATTATTGTATTTTATTTTATCTTTATATCAATATGGTATCTTTTAAAAAGAGATGGTCCTAGAAGAAGCAATAGATCAGCACATGGAATAGATAAAATATTCATTTCATATTCTTTAAGAAAAATATCTTAAGATGGTAGTGGTTGAATAATGTTTATAGGGGTCTAGAAAATCTAGGAAAGAGATATTAGCTTAACAAATGTTGATGGTAGCAACATAAGTCATGGTGGGTAAAACCTTTCTGGAAATTACCACTTATATTTGCTTAATCAGTTTGGCATCACTAAACTGGGTACTAAAAATTTAACCTGTTCACACATAGAATACTTAAATGATAATCATATACACTCATGCATGTGTATATATGCATAAAATCTACAATAATTAACTGCAATCTATCATGCTTTTGTCAAAATGAGTGAATTGGTATACACTCACAAAAATAATAATCTTCCTTAATTAACAACTTGTGTAACTCTGTATTTTATGGACATTAAAAAAGTGCTCATAAAACATCTGTGGCATGAATTTTTTTTCATTGAGATATCCCTTGAAATCATCCACAGTAATTAGAGCCAGAGACAGTTGCTCTATTTTACATAGAATAAATTCAGCATCCCAAGAACATAAAGAAAATGTGTTATCTATCATTATTGAACAAGACACAACTTCCTGTGTCATTTCTCCCTATTCAAACTTCAGTGTAAACAATAACAACAAAACCAGAAAAAATATATATCAAGAGCTTTCATCAAAATAATTTAGAAACACTACTTCTAAAAGCATTATATTGTACCATTGTTTAATTTTTTATACATCTTATTTTATAACTTGATGACTATTGAACAATTGGATTCATTGAAACATACCTTTATTCTAAAATTATATGTAGACTGTACTGAAGAAAATATACAAGCATATTTCTAAGTCAACCATATTTCAATATGTATGAGCTACTTGATGACATGTTAACAAATTGTTATAAATTTCTCTCAAGAGAACTTGATCCAATTCCAACTTATTTTGAGAAAATGATCAAAGCTGCCAAGGCAAATCAACTCTGTACCGACATACTTGTCTTTGGCTATTGAAACCTGACCTTCTAACTTTATTGCCTTTGTTGTCATGACGTGGATGGATTTCATTTAAATGAAGCATAAGTCATATGGCCTGCACTAGCTAAGCTCATAGAACTGTGAGAGCCATTTTGTGTTTTTATCCCCTTTTCTGTTCCTGCATGCTTTTTGTTTGGCAGAGAACATAGAAGTGGAGGACAGGGATGAAAGGCATTCTGGTACACCTTCTGCTGAATAAAATAGACTTTTCAAAACTTAACAGTCCAGGAGAGCTTTAGAGTTCCAATGTACCTGAGTTTCAAATGATGCTTCAGGAGTGAGTGCTTGTGACGGCTCCCTTCCAAACATGCGCAGTTTAAGTTACAGAAAGAATTATTAATATCTTTTGACCTCTTAAACTATTATATGAAGGAAAAAGGCTCTATCTTTTTAAAGTCTACTCCACTGTAATCTCTATATTTTAAGCTAGTCATGTACTAATTTCCTCTCATGAAATGTTTAACTTATAATATGTTCAGTCAGTAGGATTACTTTTCCTTTGAGAAAAAACAAACCATCCACAATCATCTCAGATGTGAACAACATAGTTAAGGCAACTAATAAATGGATTCATTTTAAACATGGAAATGGGAATTATATTAGGACATTTAATAAAGCAAAATAGAGTATAATTTAATATCACAAGACAATGACTGGCATGGTTTTAGAAATAATCAGTAAATGTAAGCAAGTCAGTGTACATCTGACTGGTGAAAGCATGCATTAATATGTGCAAAGCTGCTGCATTGGGGCATTATATTTATAGTTACAATGAAATCTTACTCACTGTGATACCAGAGAAGCAATATAATGTTTTAAAAAGCTCTTTGGGATTCTAAATATTCTTGATGAACAAAGCCTAGTTCTACATCATACTACTGATGATCTTTCAGTTTCTTCACATTACAAGAACAATAAGTAGCTGGGTGTGGTGGAACTCAACAGCAATCTCAGTGCACAGAAGAAGTAAGAGATTTGAGAGGTTGGGAGTTCCCTGGGCTATGTAATAAGACCCTGTCTCAACAAAATAAGACAAAACAACTGAACAAGTCTAATTCAACCATGACAACAAAACGTTTATTAACTGTATTCCATTTAAAGGTTTTAACAAGCCTTTGATTTATCTTCTAAATCAAAGCCAAAAACTTAAAAGTAATCAGCTAAGATCTTAAAATCAGATTGAATCAGTTCTGACGCGATTCTGGGGCATAGGAATCCTTACTTGGTCTGTGACCATGAATACTAGGGGCTTGAGAGGTATGGAATTAGAGAGATGAAAGATGCTACATAACTTTTATCTACTGTGTTCTGTTTTCATTTCTACAGACTGCATCTTCCACAGATTTATAGTAGAATTTGTTGCTGAGATACACCGTACTGCTACATCTTGCAACTGAAAGAGAAAGATGTATAATCTTTTTTTTCTGATTTTACCTATCAAATAAATGCATATGGTATGCTAAAAAAAAGTTAAGGAGTTCATCTGGTTTTTCTCTCAGTAAGAGTCCACGATGATACTGTGGGATATTAGCTACCAATGAAGTATCAAGTCACCCCAGAGAACTTAAAATGATGCTGTTTCAAAGTGAAGTTTAACAACTGTGGCTAAGTGATCGGCTAGCATGACTATGCTCCAGGATAATTCCCTAGAATCACCAAAAACAGTAAAATAACAAAATGAACCAAATAAAAAGCCTTCAGTCTTTTTTTTCTTTACCTGAGTTCTGTTTTTTAACTTAATAAAATCTGCAAAGCCCTTGAAACTAAGGTAACCATCGCAGGGCTATCATTCAGCCCCATTGGGCAGCTTTGGTGGGATCTGTATAACTCAATGTAACTTTCAAGTCACCTTGTTTTGTAATTTCTAATGATCCCATGCTCACTGATATTCACACAGTGGTTCATTGATCACACTGTAATGTGCTCTTCCCTCTTTGCTGGAGTTTGTAACTTTGCTCTTTCAAATTTGCATTTTTCATGGATAACTCAATCAATATCCAGTTTCTCTATTTTTTGGTCTCTTTCTGGGTATCACTATTAGCTGCTACTTCTTCCATGGAGCCATTCCATTGGCTATTAGTAACACAAATATTAGCACCCAGATCTATGCTTTATCAGTTTACCCACTTTTGCCAGAAGTCTCATTCGCCTACTATGCTTTTTATCTGCCTCACCTCAAATATTAATCAATTATAGCAACACAGACCCAATCTTTACCCCCAGTGATCTGCAGATGGATTATAAAGACAGAAAGGCCTCAAATAATGAGGAATATCATCAGTGTTAAGAAAGTGAAATAGACAAAAGAAACATGTCCCTAAAAAGTGACGTTTGAACTGGAACCTTAAAAGTGCTAAATGAGCAGTAACAAGAAGACGTTTCTGGCAGTTGGAGGAATATGTACAAAGCCAGATGATCATGTATTTCTGGCTCAATTTTGCTATAGTTTTCTCTTTGAAATCATCCCTTGCCTAAGTCAGGTATCCGTTTCTAGAAGTGTTTTTTATCTATTTGCCATGTCTAGCAAATCACACTACTTTTTTTTACTTTCTTACACTCCAAGTTGTGTAAGATGGTTTGGTATTTTACATATACCTTATTATATCCCAGAACTTCCACAGTATCCAACAAATAATTGAGGCTTAATAAAGTTCGTTGATTAAATCAATGAAGAATAAACTGACCGAAGGGTTACAACACTGCAGATGTAAATGAAGACTAACTGGTTAAACTGTCCTTGACAACCATGGCAATGGGATCTAGTCATGTTGACTGTCTAAAGCAACTGAATTGGTATTTCTTGTAGTGTATGGGTCTTCGAGGTATTACTAAGATAAATTTGAATCTTTTCAACTCACATGGCAAAGTGGTTCTACCTTTTTTATTCTAAAAATAATATCATGTGAAGTACTTAATATACAGAGCGTATTCAGAAGCTCTGTGTTCTGTCTACTGGAGCTAGAACACAGTACTGTTTCTGTTCACACGGATCAAACTAATTTATATATTTTATTTTAAGCGATTTTAAATTCACTGGGCCATTGCTTGGTTTTGGGGGAGTCTATATCTGTGAGAAATGGAACTGGTCTTCAGAGAAATGGTTTCCATTAGTGTGTAACAATCGTGGCAGAACGTGACGGCAACGCAAACCAACGAGACGCTGCTATGCATGATTTATTCTGTGAAAATGCAATGGATATGTAAAAATGAATTTAAAAATATGAATAAAAATAAAGCATGATTTGAGAATTTTTTTCTTGCTCAAGTTTCTAGTTTCATTCAATTAAAACACTTCACTGAGGTCTAGATCCCACTTCTGAGAAAATCATATCCCAACAGTCTAAGTCTTACGGGTAGTTTCAGATCATTTAGAGATTCCTCATGGTTTAGAGAGCCAAGAGAGTCAGTTGACTGGAAGGCAGTGGAATGAAAATAAACTGTTTGTGTGTAGCCTCTGAAACTGATAATAATACAGAATTGAGTTAGGAGGCTTCAGAAGACAGAGAGATAGAGGAAGGCATTGTTTCCTCTTTTACATTTAATGAAAATCTCAACTTTGAAGTTGCACATGTTAGGAATTTCCACTCCAAAGTGAACTGCTGAAGTACAAGCAAAGCGCATCTTATAGTGTGGCTCTAAGTCATCAGATTTCCAGTTACGCTCAGGGAGCATAAGAGCAGACCATTTCCTGGACTGAACATGAAAATGCTGACCCCTGAGGTGCAAGAGTGTAGATGCTGAGACGATCCTGTCCTTGGAGGAAGAAGACCGGCTGTGGGTTCCAAATGCTGAGTCATCACCATCCTGCTTCCAAGATGTTCGAATTTTCAACTTGGCTTTATCATCTTCATTTAGAATAATTTGGGGGGGGGTGTAAAACTGATATGACAATAATATGGAATTTCTGTAAAAATTAGTGGCAGCTGTAATTTGGTCAAAACTATGACTTCTCCTAAAGGATGAAAGATCAAGAGATTTGCCTTTTTAAGAGATTAATGCTTATTACAGTATATATTATATATGGTATACTCCCACAGTATGTATACAAACATACAGTATATATATGTGTGTGTATATATGTATAATTGCATAGATGATACATAGTGTTATATATACATATGTATTATATACATTATGTATAATTATACATATTTTTATTTATATAATATGCATATATATTTATGTATATTTATACACATATCACACACACATATATATATATGTTGTACATGTTACATATACATGTTATATTAAATATATACATTATGTATATTTATACAATGTATATACATATACATAAATGATAGTGTTCTCTGGGAATAATAGTTAATTTCATATATAATTTATAGTTAAAGGAAGTAGTGTTTCAAAGGCTATATTTAAACATAGCCCTCTTTTTTTTTTTCTCTCTCTCATCAGTAACTTTAGCTTTGCTCAGACACAGTCACCACCATTGCATTCAGCCACACCACATGCCTATAACAATAGACCAAGATGATCATGGACAGACAGAAACCTCTTATGTAATATTACAAAAGTTAATTTGTCAGTGCAATTCAAAAAACAAAATCAAATTATACCAAACCAACCAACCAAACAAGCAAAAAAAAAAAAAAAATACTAGCAACAATAACAGTAACACAAAAAATCACAACCAACCATTAACATATCAGTGAATTAGAATGAACTTTGGGCTATTAGCAAAACTAAAGAACTTTGTAAATTTTAAGTATTTCATCTCAACATAAGAAGAATGAACAAAATTTGTTTATTTCATGTTGTACCCATAAAGAAATAATAAAACCCATTAAGGAAAGGAGAGCAAGAGAGGATGCTTGAATCTCAGAAGGGGAAATAAAATAGACATTGGAGTTGGATGAGAGAGGAAACTGGGTGTGAGAGGGGGTTAAGAAGGAATCTTATGTGGGGATCAGGTGTGGGGAGAAGGGAGGCAGCAGAGGACTCGGTGAGAAAACAGAAATCAGAGTGGGAGCATCTCTGGGATGAGCCAGATGCATGTGCTGGGAAAGGGTCCTGGGAATCTATGGGTGTGACTATAACTAAGAACTCTAGCAGTTGGAAATATAGGGACTGAAATGGTTACCTCCTGTAGCCTCAGGCAAGACTTCTAGTGGAAGGAGGGGACATCAATCCACCCACAAAACCTTCAACCTAAAATTTGTTCTGCTTACAAGACATGGAGGGATAGAGATGGAGCAGAAGGAGAGAGGGAAGCTTCGATTTGGGTGTAAAGTGAATAAAAAATAAATTTCCTTGTTCTAGAGGTCATTAACTAAAAAAAAAAATGATAATTTTTTAAATAAATTATTCCAATTAACATCATTTTATTATCTGTTATCTACTAGTCAAATACTGTTAGGCTTTGTAAATCAAATCAAACAAATCAAAACAAAGCAAGAAAGATGTTGTTACTAAGCAGAAAGAATGTGACCCAGCAGGAAAGGCAGGCCTAGGAACAGGTAATGGCAAGGGGATGAGCATAGGATACAGGCAGGGAACATGCAGTTAAAAGGTGGCGCTAGAGCAGGCTGATGAAAAGCTCAGGGTCTCTGTTCAAATTCTGGCTTCATTGTCTGGTAAAATTATGGCTTTTAGAGACTTGCTGATTTGATGGCTTCGTTGTCTTTGGGAAATGAAGAGGGGTAAAAGCCACAGGATGGCTTTATGCCAATTAAACAGTGTAATCAGTGTTTAAGAGTTGGCACACAAAGTGTCTTTGCCAAAACTCACCTGGTAGCTATTTTTAGTATGTCAGTTAAAGACTGTTTTCTTGTTTTGTCCTGTTTGTTTTTCTTATTTTAATTATTTTATTTAATTTATGAGTGATTTTCTGCTAACAGATAGTTTTCTTTCTTTCATTCATTTGTTCTTTCTTTTTTATTAATTTTATTTTGTGCTCACTGATCCTCCTCCTAGCCACCCCCTCCATCAATCTTTCCCCTCATCCCCCAATTCCTTGTCCTCTGTTCAATCCCCCTGAATGTCCCCCAACCTTGCCATATCAAGTCTCTGTAGGACTAGACATATCCTTTTGCACTGAGTCCAGACAAGGCAGGTAAAAGAACATATTCCACAGACAGGCAGCAGCGTTTGGGATAGCCCCACTTTAGTTGTTTGGGACCCTCATGAAGACCAAGCTGTACATATGCTCTATCTGTGCAGGGGCACCTACATCCAATCCATGTATACTCTTTGGTTGGTGGCTCAGCCTCTGAAATCCTAAAGGGTCCAGGTTCATCGACTGTCTTCCTTTGGACTTCTTATCTACTTATTCTCAACTGTTCTGTAAGAGACCCTAAGCTCCATCCACTGTTTAGCTATGGGAGTCTGCATCCCTGCATCAGCTGCTGCGTGGAGCCTCTCAGATGTTTTTGTTTTTAAAGAGTTGAGATAATTAATTTCTTAAGCAGAGGCATTAGATTCCTTTGTTCCAAACTGCCTAACAATGTGTCTTGGAAGACAGGCTGTTTCTTCCCCTCTGGAGCAAAAACATAGGCTTACTGTTCCTTACAATGAATGCGCTGTCTCCCTCTGAGGCCAATGTCAGGTAGTCTCGGTTTTCCTGAATGTGGCTGCCCTTCTGTTCCTACTGCATAACCCTGGCTTGAGAACCATGCTGGGAGGGTCACTGTGAGTACTGATGATCCCTGAGTATTGCATCGCTGGAGTTCTGAGCAGTAAACTTTTTGCCTCCGAGTCAGGAAAATGGGGTCTTCTGGCACCCACGAGCCTGTGTCAGGCTAATTCAACAGCAAAAGAAGCAGGATAGGAATCCCTGTTCTTTTTCACAGTCCTTGAGATTAAAGAAACTCTAAGGTAGTCTTGTGCCATCGGATAAAGGCAGTTTTTCAAGCTATGTTTTCTTTCCTTCTTACTAGCTTATTATGGAAATTTTCCAGACAAACAGGAGGGTGAACAGCTGATACCAGAAGCGTTGTAGTGTATTGTGAACCCATTGGTAATGAAGACAAGTAATAGCATGGACAGTTGGGGGCTTAATTATCAACAACAGCAGCTCTTTACAAGCATCATTGAAAATGTTAGTGCTCAACTAGGAAAACCTGGACTTCAGAAAACATTCTTTGAATAAATTAATGAAAGAATGAACTCAGACTTTAAGATATACTATGCATGAACCTATGTGTTTTTTTGTTGTTTCTAAGATATAATTTTTCATATTCTCATATACCTGAAGTTAAAATCTGACATATATAAAATCTTTTTCATATAAAACTGGTGCTTGTAGCAAATTGTGTGCAGTCAATCAAATCCACATTCTGCTTCCACTGTAGCATTTCTTGTATTTCTGCCTGTCCTTCATTAAAGTCATAGATGATGTGCCCAGGTTTCACGGCTCACAATATAAAGCAGAACGCTTCCATTATCTTCTCCTTCAAACCTTCACTTGCAGGCGCATACCTGTCAACCATTTACATAATGAGTGGAGCCTGAAAATTTCTTTCTCTTCTGATAAGCACTTTTAAAATGTGTCAGCTTCAATTGCCAAACTGCACAGTAATAGAATTTAGTGTCACTAATACGTAGTGAGATAAATACACCTCTGAATGGTCCTCAACGTTAGCAAGCAAAGCTCTATTTGAAAATATTCTCCCTGTTATGCAGGGATCAGTTCTGAGGTTGTTCTGTGAAGGACTTCATCACAGCCCCTGCATTTTTCTTAGGCTTGATTTCTACGCAGTTGGGTGGTTTGGGTTTCTGTGTGGATTCTACTGCCCACCTCTGTCCACTGGTGAAGTGTTGCTATTGGAATGGGTGACTGTGTATGGTTTGGATATTCACGGCAACAGTAAGCTCCGTGTTATAATCTTGCTGAAATCTAGTCACTGTTACTTTATAAATGCACTGTATGAACAAAGCTTTGTGTGTCATGCCCAGGTATCAATGACACTTTTCCAAGCCTTAGCACGAGTTAAACCTAAGAATGCAACTATGTGTCTTTTAAATCATTAATTAATGCACAACTTTAAGTAAAGGTCAATGGCTGATGAATGAGTCTGGAGACAGCAATTTGTTTTGTGAATTCAAGTCTTTCTCATATATTTTTACCTTTTCACTATTCTGAGAAAGACACAGTTTTAGATAGTTGTGAAGGGGGCATGTTCATAGGCTATGCCTACAGAGAAACTTCCTATCTTGTTCTTTGTAAACTGAAAAAATAATATTGGTTTGATTCAAAATGCCATGGCTTAACCTGCCAGCTAGAAAATAAATAATATCCTTAGAAGATTCTGTGTTCTCTGCATCCAACTCCTGCCTACAAGGTAGCAGGATATACAGAAAAAAAGCAACTAGCACCATTAAATCCCTAGTTCTGCAGCCTCTTGAGCAGTGGTTCTCAGCCTGTGGGCCACAACTCTCTGAGCAAGCTTCTATCATATTTATATTATGACTCATAATGGCAGACACATTTTAATTGTGAGGCGGTAACACAAAACCCTTTTTTGGCTATGGGTCACCACACAGGAAGGCTGCAGAGTAGGAATGTTGAGAACCACTGTTTCAGAGAAAATGCACTGCTTAAACATTCAAAAATAGATTCCAAGCTTTCTGGTCTTCACCAAGAACTACAAACGTAAGTACAGATGATGTTACTGGCTTATAGTGTGTGTGTGTGCACTTTCAATTTGTGTTTATTGACTTAAGCTGTTTAAGAAATTTTCATGCCATGGCATCTCCCAAAATGTCTTTCTTAGATGCTCACATTGGATCATATTTATGTGCCTGCATCTCCTCAGACTTGAACTCATGTCACATGTGGCAAGTAGCCTTGTTTAGTCCTAAATTCATACTATGTCAATTATGGATGTTCATACATTCATACATGCATGCATTGACCATGAGGTCAATGTGTTTGAACATACAAGGTACCTCTCTGAACAAGAATGCTTGTTTTATATGGCGTGGATCATCAAATTGCATCTATTCACCTAAACATAGACCATGGGATCATTATCTGCATTATGTAAAGTTCTTGAGAGACTCTGGAAGAAGTACATAGATCCACAGGTAGTAACTGACCAACTCACACAGTTATTACCTGGTGGAAAGTATGTCTGAATATGCTCTGAGGTCCATGTAAGTTTATAGAGTTTATCTGCAACCGAAACTGGCTTCCGTCCACATCAACTGAATGGAAATAATTTCTTCCCCCAGTAAAAAGTAACCTTGTCAATTCTAATAATGATTTACCTTTAAAATTAAATATATAAACAAAATAGAATGATGACCTGGTAATCAGCAAAATTCCATGGTGTGCTAAGGTTTTACAGTACAACAGAAATTGTTTAATTTCAAAAATATAATTAATGTATGGTTTTAAATTAATCTGTATGAGTGTGTGTGTGTGTGTGTGTGTGTGTGTGTGTGAGGGGGGGGGGGGGAGACATGGTTGTGCTTCCATGCATTGGCAAGTTGGCATCTGAATATGGGTTAACATCCATCCATCTGGCCACATTTCTGTGCATGTTAAGACATCATAACTTACTTCTCCTCACACTGCTGTGTCCTTAATTAGCTCCTAATGCTCATGGAGAATCAGTCCTTCTTCCATGTTTCATAGGTCATAGGCCATCAGCAGTTTGTTCATTCCTGCAGGTGCCACCACCGTGACTCTTACCTATCATGACCCAAGGATAGATTTCAGATCATCATCTTAGTTCTAAATAAGACAAAGTTCATGCTGTTTGTATATTTTTGTTAAGACATAAACCATTGAATAAAGATAGCAAATATGAGATTCAAAAGCAAGACTATCTCAAAGTCACCAAACAGGTCCCCTAGTTCCTTTGTTGGGTGGGATATACCTATTACAATGGGCCTAGTCCTGTGTGATAAGGTATAATCCAGGTAGATTATTCAAAGAACTCACATTTCAGAGTTCTTTCAAGACAAGAGAGTCCAAACATGAATGACTTTCAGCCTCAGAAATACTTTGTTTGTTTTTTACCTTCTATTACTTGTTTGTTCTTACCTAGTATTCTCTCTTTGCTACCCTCTTAAATTCTGTCTATGATTGTCAATAATAGCTTCTTGACCCCTGGTTGTCAGACCTCAGGCTTCTATTCTGAATACTCTAACAAGATGTTCTTGTTCCACCCTGCTTTATTGGAACATTCTGAGTACTAGTGTGTAGACCCTGGCTAGTTCATCTGCTGGTTATCCAGATGGAAGATTTCTCTTGACACTTGCAGTAACTTTGAAACTAGAGTGTTCAGGGCCACTCATACCCTGGCCACATCTCAGCTCCATGCCTGTTCTTCCAGCCCTCCTTGCTATTTCAAGTCCATAATATACTAGCACCTGTAATATCTGCTTTTCTCTCTGTTGTGACCAAATACCAGATAAGAAGCAAATAAAGAAAGGAAAATTCATTTAGATTTATAGTTCAGAGGATTCAGACATTTTGGGGGTGGGCGAAGGCATGGTGGTAGGACCAGCATCTGTCCTCAAGGCTGCTTACAGCTGAGGACATGAGAAAGCAGGAACAGGAAAATGCCAACCCTCAGCTGTTTTTCTCCTTTGCCCCTTTTCATTCAGACTGGAACTCTCTCTGGTTCATGGGATGGAGCTTTCCACAGCAACCCTTCAGACCCTATAGTTAATCTCCAGAAATACATTCACAGGCACAATCAAAAGTGTACTTCATGAATGACTAGATTCCTCAATCCCATCAAGTTGACAGTCAGAACTAGTCACTGAAGAATTAATTCCTCACTCTATTCAGAGAGCCATGGACTTTTGGATCTGATTCTGTTGATGAGAACACAGATGCATTATGACCTCAGTCAAACTAACCAACCTATTCTCCCACCCATGAGGAGTTGAATGTAGTTTCGGTTTGTGTTGTAAAAACATCCTATTCTGATATTTAAATCAGGGTCTGAGCAGAGGATAGTTGGTTTAATAGAAAAACACTGAATTTCAAGATCAAATCAGATTGAGGTATTTTATGACCCAATTGATTTGCTCAAATAAAATGATGATGCTTTGAGCATCATGCCTGGCCTCAAGCAATAGTTCTAAAACATGCTGATGAGATATAATGAGTAAATCTGGTTTTAGTGTCTGTATTCCAAACCTGTATTTCTGGGGCATAAATTATCATGATAAGAAAAGTCTGAACTTTTGTAAGCCAGAAAAATGTCATTAAGAAAACACACACACACACACATACACACATACACACACATACACACACACATACACACACACACATACACACATACACATACACACACACACACACACACACACACACACACACACACACACACACACACACACACCATTTTCCCATAATGGATAACAACTATAGAGCTGTCTGCACAAGTGGGGCTTGCAGTAGGAGGGTGCTACCAGCTTGAGAAGAAATAATACACATTCTGTTCACCTCGGTTAAAGCCATTGAGCATCTGGTTTATGTAGATAAAAAGGAACATTTGTCCTGCCTGTGCAGATTACTTCAAAACTGTGGCACTTTCAAATCAGGAAATCAGGACCTTTACAAGGTTATGAATAAATAAGTCTAAAGGCTTGCGGACCAAAGTTGTCATTAAACTACAAGAGAATGAACTCAAGAATGAGTGAGCCAGCCAGTACCTGAGAACTGCTCTTCCAAGGCATGGCTGTTGTCATGGTTTATGTTCATACGTCATTTCTGTTTCTCTTCTTTCTTGTTCTAAGAGGTTGCTCTCAGCGTCTCATTTTGATCGCCTTTAGCAGGTGGTGCACAAAGGAAATATGACTTATGTGCCTGATGAGAATAGAGGTGTTTGTCGTTTCGTCCTCATAAGGTTTAAAGAGTTGGCCTGGGGTGAGGAAGTGTGTCCTTCCATTCTACTAGGACCCCACCCCCCTTGATTTTGCTCTCACATCTTCTTGTACTCAGATGCTTCTTCTGAAAGTTTATTTTTTCAGGAGATATGCAGAGCAATCTATACAATAAGTAGAATAACAAGCTGTTAGGGTTGTAGCATGTTCCTTTTCCAAGCATAGGAGTGAAGTTAGCTGAAGAAAATATCACATGCCAAAAAAGTAGAGAAATTTGTTAATTAAAAAATGTTAGGGTTCAATAAGCAGGTGGAAGGGATGCTTTGATGTAAGAAAGGGAATCTTAAATGTGGCAAAGGGGGTCTTAAATGCCATTAACATGACGTCATGGTGAAGAGATGTAGCTCAGTTAGTAGAATGCTTGCTCACCACACATAAAAACCTCAATTTTCAGCAATATATAAACTGAAGTAAAGGCACAAACCTTTAATCTCTGTACTTGAAAGGCAGAGGAGGGAATAAAAGGCATTTAAAGCCTTAGGTATACATGAAATACATAGTGAACTCTAGGCCAGAGTGGAAAAAAACATCTTTTTTTTTAAAGAGACAATGTAAAAATAGGAAGAGAAAACCCAATCACTCTTCTTACCTAGACTGTTGGCTCTGCCTATGTGTAGTAAAGGCTCTATTTTAGATATGAGAGATGGAAAGACAAGACTGACATCAATTGGTAGAAATGTGAGATAAAGCAATAGAAAACAGAAGGAAGAAATGTCCGAGTGAGGATGGAATCTAACAGGATCTCATTACACATGTATGTACATGGATGAGTATGTATGTGTGCCTCTGTGTGCATATATGTACACACATATATGCATGCATGTATGACTGCATATGTTTGTGTATGTCTGTATGTTTGTGTGTGTGTGATCAGAATTAGGAAAATATTTAATAATTTTAAGGACTAGAAATTATCTTAGAACTGGTTCTTAAGAAATAGAATTTGTCTTTAGGTTGAAAGATGAATTAGAAGAGAGTGAAAATTTGGGAGGAAAACTTACGATCCATGTTTGAAAGAGGAAAGGTACATTTATGAGAGGGAAGATAGCAGAAATTATAAAGAACAAATGATCCTTTTTCTCCCCCTCTAAAAGCAGTTCCACAGCATCAGGAACATTAGTCCTGTTTCACAGTATGTTATTGGCATTAGTGAGTGCTCAGTGCATACACTGAATGAATAGGTGAAGTTAGACCAACCTTTGCAGGGTGTCAATACATAGATCAGTTAATCAACAGGCGAGAGAATGAAAACAATAGGAGTTATCACGTCCCAGACACATTGTTCCTCCTTTCATCCCAATCTAGTCACATAATCTGCTCTCCATACCCTGGTGTGGAAGGGCCATGCCATGTCAGGGTCTTTATGATGCTGTCTACTACATCTTCGATGACCAGCTCCTGGTTGTCAAGACCATAAAAGGTAATGATGACTTCACTGGTGTCTGGCTCTCCAGCTAAATCAGGAACAAACTACATGATGAAAAGGAACATGTCTGTTGAAATCATGACTCCATTCCTTGTGTGTTTTACTGCACACAGATGTGTGAAGCATGAGATCGAATCTATTTCTGCTTTTCTGGTCCTCTTATGCATGCCCTTCCTATGCCCAGACACCCATAGCTCCCATTCCTCTCCCTGAACAGACCTGTGTTTCATTCTCCTATCTCATCTGCACAGAAAACTAACATGAACAGGCCTGTGGAGCTATTTGTAGAAAGGCTGCCTGTACTGTTAGTCTTTGGCTGGTGTCAAAAGGTTTAATGTCTACAGAATTACCACCTTCATTTCTTAACTTATAAAACTGGCTATCAGTACCTACACTATTTTACAATGTTGTGATGAACCTCTACTTCTCCCTGACAATTGAGAAAATTAGTATTTGCGGGCTGGGGTATCTACATGGTTAGCCATCAATATAAACCTTGGGCACTAGAATTACTAGTGGGATTCCTGGTAGACTTTATTTCACTTCTGTCAGCAGAAATACATGCTGAAATATTAAGTGTGTGTGTGTGTGTGTGTGTGTGTGTGTGTGCACGTGCACGTGTTTGCATGTGTGTGTGTCTATAAAAGAGACTTGGAAGCTTATGGCCATTTTCTTCCATCTCTTACTTCTTTTACTATAATAAGTCATAGTGATAAGAAAGTACAACTTTTTTCTTCCTTCAGTAACAGTTTATTTTCATTTTGTGAAAGGCATCTGGAACTGGATGCATCTGTGGGGGTAAAGGGGGTCCTGACTCAGCTGTATGTAACCCAGAGGGATGACCCGGGTCCCCTTCAGCAGGGAATGTGTTCACAGCCTGTCTGGGCAGAAGCATCCATAGGCTTGCAGGGGCGTGGACCTGGGGACCCTGACTTCCTACAAAGTGGGGGCCATCTGAGACCCAGGGGGTGGGGTGGGGAGGCACACCCCCACTGATCTGTTCAGACCAAAACTCAACAGTTCTCCAAGTCTCAACACACTCGCTAGAAGTTTCCATCAAACAAACACTGATATATTACATTAAAAAATAGTGCAAAATCTCAACATTTATATAAATAGTTCTAAACCCCTGTTTTATAGGTTTTTTTTCTTTACAAGGTAATACACACTTTCATAGTTGGCACTCAAAAAATTGCCAATTTTTTTCTTCTAGTTCAGAAAACAACTTTTTGTGAATAGGCCTCTTCTAATAAAAAAAAAAAAAATACTCCTTCTCTCCCACATACAGAGTCTCTTATTTTATATACATTTATATAGATATATAATATTGCAGATCTTAAACAAAGGTTTTGTGCAAATATGTCTTTAAAGTTAAGCAAAACAATCAGAAACAAAAGAAATTAAGCATTCGCACACATAGCTCAACTAAGAACAATGAAGAAAAGTCTAGTGGAACATTTTCTGTTTTATCTTCAAGACATGGGTCAACAAAGAAACATGGTATCTTTTTTCTCTTCTTTCTTAACAAAGAAACATGGTATTCTTTTTTTCTTTCTCAAAAAAAATGGTATTCTTTTTTTTCTTTCTTTCTCAACAAAGAAAAATGGTATCTTTTTTGTTTTGTTTTTGTAAGCTTTCTGAGCTTCTGCATTCAGACCACACAGAACATGTAAATATTTATACACGACAGGAGAACTTACACATGCCACACAGCCTGTGTTCCCTGCCTTCCTCTCTCTTCTCTCTTAAGAAGTGTGGAGTGGTTTTTGTTTTTTGTTTTTTTTTTTTTTTTTTTTTTTTTTTTTTTTTTTTTTTGCATTTTTTTTCTTTTTTTCTTTTTTTTCTTTCTTTTTTTTCTTTTTATTTTTTTTTTTATTTTTTTGCCTATAGGTGCCACGGCCCCCACTCCTAGAGGGGGTGACCTTTCTGTTTCTCCTTCTCCTCGTTTTTCAGTGGGGAAATGTGAGGGTGATGGAGCTGGGTCCCCTCTAGCAGGGAGGCTGTCCCCTTACTTTGCTGGTGCTGGAAGGAGGAGCCAGGGTAGTGACCGATGACCTCACTGTAGGTGGGGGGTGGTCCCTTCATGTGTCCACCGCTGCTATAACAGGTAGCACTTGTGCTCGAGTTACTGCCGGGGGGACAGGGGCCCCCAAGCATGGTGCTGTCTATAAGGTCGTTGTCGAAGATGGTCCGGTTGGTGCGCACAGACTCTCCGTTAGGCTCCAGCTGTTGCTCAGGGTCCCGTAGCTGGAGGGTGCAGGGGCCCTGGTATGGTGGGGGATCCTCGCCGTCGGACAGTGAGATTGTAGGTAGCAGAGCAATTTCGTGTTGCAGGTAGGGGTAGGTGGGCTGGAAACGGCCCCGCTGGACTAAGGGGAGCACAGCTAGGAGAGACAGGGACTAGATCTGTGGCTCCGGCATTCCTCCTGACACCTTACTTTCTGAGGGCCAGAGGCATCCTTCCGAAGACAGTCCGTCCTCTCTCCTGGTCTGGCTGATGAAGGAACAGGCTGACAGCTCATAGTGGCCCAGCAGGCACGTAATCATCACCACCATCACCATCATCACTATCACGATGACCATGGTTTGCACAAACTTCAGTTCCGTGTTAAGGGAAGGATGAAGAGAGTCGGGGGGGGGCGTATGGCCCATGGACGTGCGGCAAGGCTGGGGGGCAAGGAAGATGCCTCTGGGGGGGGTCCATGTTGGGAATCTCTTCCCCCTGAGGGACCAGCCACATGACGGTATAGTACAGAATAGAGTTTATTCATGTCATGGGAGAGTTAAGAATGTAGTAGAGGTAGAAAAAGAGAGAGAGAGAGAGAGAGAGAGAGAGAGAGAGAGAGAGAGAGAGAGAGAGAGAGAGAGAGAGAGAGAGAGAGAGAGAGAGGGGTAGAGGCCAGCCATGGGCACGTGGAGGGAGAGGGGGGAAGGGAAGGGGAAGAGGAGGGATGGGGGTGGGAGAGCAAGAGAGCCAGGAGGCAAGAGCAAAAGTACAACTTTTTGGGTACTCCTGTGAGGGCCTCCGACATACTTCTGTCAGCATTGCTTACATGGGTATGACCGGTTTTCATTTAGCCATGCTGTTCATCTTTTCAAAACATAGTTGGTACTCTCTGAATAAGTAAGCCTCCTAGATGTCTCTAATTTTTGCTTTTTTCCTTCTTAGTAGGATGAATGTAAGAAAACATAAACACATCCTCATCACCCCTCTACTCAAGCCGTCTAGTCACCAGGCATCACATTGAAAGAAAAAGCCAAGTACTAACATGATCAAAATAACCTGGCTCTCCTCCTTTCCTCCCAACCACATGCTCCTCTCCACTAAATGGTGCCCCTGATCCTAGACAGGATCCCTCCCCAAAGCCTTCTCCACCATACACACAGACACTCTGGAATGGCCCACCCAGAAGTAGCTGCATGCTCAGTCCTCAGTTCCTTTAAATGCTCTATCAAGTGTCAACACTTAACCTATAGTGTTGGTTTTTACACCATATTTCACTTTTCTCCTTTTGCTTCTTAACTTTTACTAGCAAACTACTGGACTTCATTATTCATGTGGTTTCTTCTCTGTCTCTGACCCGAACTAGACTTTCATGAGAGCAGAGTTTTTTTTTTTTTTTTTTTTGCCTTGTGTCAACTACCATATCTTCAGTCCCTAGAATAGTTGCTGGCACACAGAAAGTATGCGATATAAACGCAATGGGTGAAAGAATGCATTAAAATGAATATAGAAACAGGGCAGGATCCAGCTTGAGATTCAATGCCTCTGAATATTCATCTTCAGCTCCTACCTCATTAAATGGGGTGTAATTTATCTCATTACCCCTGTCCACAACTTCTACAGTCAGAACAGTATTTGTGATGTTATAAGGTTGTTAAATAGCAGTAAATAGTAAAATTTTCAGCTGAATAAATAAATGAGTCTGTTTTCTTACTATACCAAATTGTTTTCCAAAGGAATGCTTCAAATTTCACTGCCTTGAGTGCCACCAAAGATAAAGCTGGATTAGTAAAGATTTTTTTTCCAGTATTTTGGTTGCTGTCTTGTCCTATTGACAATGTCCTTTGTCTTACAGAAGCCCTGCAATTTTATGAGATCCCGTTTCTTGATTCTTGATCTTAGAGCATAAGCCATCGGTGTCCTGTTCAGAAAATTGTTTTCCTGGGCCTATGAGTTCCGAGCTCATCCCCAATTTCTGTTCTACTAGTTTCAGTGCACCTGGTTTTATGTGGAGGTCTTTGATCCACTTGTACTTGAGCTTTTATAAGGAGATAAGAATGGATCAATTTGCATTCTTCTATATGCTGACTGCCAGTTGAACCAGCACCAATTATTGAGGATGCTGTCTTTTTTACATTGACTAGTTTTAGCTCCTTTGTCAAAAATCAAGTGATCATAGTTGTGTGGGTTCATTTCTGTATCTTCGATTCTATTCCATTGATCTACCTGCCTGTCTCTGTACCAGTATCAAACAGATTTTATCAATTTTATAATTGATTTATAATATAGTTTGAGGTCAGGGATGCTAATTCCTCCAGATGTTCTTTTATTGTTGAGGATAGTTTTGGCTACACTGAGTTTTTTGTTATTCCAAATGAATTTGCAAGTTGTTCTTTCTAATTCTATGAAGAATTGAGTTGGAATTTTGATAGGGATTACATTGAATATGTAGATTGCTTTTGGCAAGATGACTGATAGAAGGATAATATCCAATATATACAAAAAAAGTAAAGAAGCTAGACTCCAGAGAATCAAGCAATCTCATTAACAAATGAGGGACAGAACTGAACAAAAAAATCGTAATTGCAGAATATCAAATGACTGAGAAGCACCTAAAGAAATGTTCAACATCCTTAGTCATCAGGGAAATGCCAATCAAAACAACCCTGAAATTCCACCTCATAACAATCAGAATTCCTATTATCAATGACAACAAATGCTAAGGAGAATGTAGAGAAAAATGAGCATTTCTCCATTGTTGGTGGGATTGCAAGCTGGTAAAAACACTGTGGAAATTAGTCTGGCAGCTCCTCAGAAAATTGGACATACCTGAGGATCATATGCGATTTCTGGGCATATACCCAAAAGATGCTTCAACATGTAACAAGGAGACATACTCCACTATGTTCATAGCAGTCTTATTTATAATAGCCAGAAGCTGGAAAGAACCCAGGTGTCCTTCAACAGAGGAATGAATACTGAAATTGTGGTACATTTACACAATAGAGTACTACTCAGCTATTAAAAAGGCATCATGAAATTTTCAGGTAAATGGATGGAACTAAAAATTATCATTCTGAGTGAGATAACTCAGTCACAAAAAAACACATGTGGTATATACTCACTGATAAGTGGATATTAATCCCAAAGCTCAGAATACCCAAGATACAATTCACAGAGCAAATGAAACTCAAGAAGATAGAAAGTGTGATCATTTCAGTTCTTCTTAGAAGGAGGAACAAAATATTCACACAAGGAAATTCAAAAGCAAATTGTGGAGCAGAGACTGAAAGAAAGGCCATCCAGAGACTGCCTTACCTGGGCATCCATCCATATACAGTCACCAAACCCAGACAATATTGTGGATTCCAAAAAGTGCATGCTGACTGAAGCCTGATATAGCTGTCTCCTGAGAGGCTCTGCCAGACAAATGCAGAGGCAGATGCTCTCAACCAACCACTGGACTGAGAATTGGTCCCCAATGGAAAAGTTGGAAAAAGAACTGAAGGAACTGAAGAGGTTTTCAACCCTATAGGAAGAACAACAATATCAATCCACTAGAACCTCCAGAGCTCCCAGAGACTAAACTACCAGCCAAATACACATGGTTCCAGTAGCATATGTGGCAGAGGATGGCCTTAATGTGCATCAAGAAGAGGAGAGGCCCTCGGTATTGTAAAGGCCGGGTTACCCAGTGTAGGGAAATGCCAGAGTGGAGAGGTGGGAGTGAGTGAGTGGGGGGGGGGGGGGCAGGGGAGCACTCTCACAGAGGCAGGGATCGGGGGATGGGATAGGGGGATTTCAGAAGAAAAACTGGGAAAAGGGATAACATTCGAAATGTAAGTAAAGAATATTCCCAATAAAAATATAATAAATAAAAAAAAATGAAAACAAGAGTTAAAGTTGGAATTTGGGGTTGTTTTGCTAATGTAATCATAAGTGGTTTTATTATATTTTATTTGTTTTTTCCCCTTGGTTAGTTCTGCTTATTTTAAATATTTTCCTAATTTTATAAATCGATCATGTTTGCGATCTTTTGTAGTTACGTAAGGAATCATGAGGAAACAAGAGCAGGTCAGATAATTGTTTCTTTACTTCAAGTAGATTGAAACACGTGAAAGACATGATCCAAATGCTTCTAGAGACTACATAGGCCTCAAATATGGGTAAAGCTGTGGGTGAGGCTCTGGCCTTGACTACAGGATAGGCATGTTCACAGCCTGCAGCTAATAGGTACCATCTGGGAATGATGTTTGGGGTTGCCAACGCCTGCTTTGCAAAACTAAACCTTCGAATCTGTTGGCAAAAGTATGTAACAGCATGAATAGTCAAAATTCTCATCACAAATACCATGAAACACACAAGTCAAGAACAAAAGCAGTCAGGAGTAAAAACATGAGAAGCTATGTTGCCCTTTTATCGTCCAAGAAGATCTCAAACATAGTCACACTTTCTGTTGGCATGTTTTAAGAATGCTAGGTGAATACTAAAAACTAATTTGCTTTTAACCCCCCATCATATTTGCTGATATGGTAATTGTAGTATTAGTTAGTTGAAGGTTACTTTCCCATTTGGTTGGAAGTATGAGGGTTCATTATAGCTGCTTCTAAGTGACTGGTAGAACCTTAGCAGCCTCTTATGACAAGCCGCATGCACATGGTGTTTGCGTCTTATCTACCAACCCATGTGTAGGCAGAATTAATGCCTCGCTTACATTGCCAGTTGCCCCGCCCAAACACTCACTTGGAGCTTTGTGTAAAATAATGAAGGTTATTTTCCAAAAAAAAAAAAAAAAAAAAATCTATGTTTTGGAAGAGGCCACTGTTTTCAGATTATTTTTTCCAAAAAATAGGTTTGACATTAATAATACAGGACGGTCTATGGTTTGGACAGTTCCCTTGGTCATCAGTTATAGCTGGCACCCCATGGTGAGAAGCATATGTTATGGAGACATCAAGCTCCCTTGTCATAACAGAAGATCCAGAAGCTGTTGACCACACATTGAAACTCCTTCCAGGCTCTGTGGGTGGTATTTGCAAAACTTCCATCTTGGCAAACACCTTGTGCTAATATTTTTAATTATTATTTTTTTATTTTTACTTTTATTTTATTATTATCAACATTTCTGAGATATGGTCTCTCTACGTGGCTCTGGCTCTCCTAGAACTCACTGTGTAGACCAGGCTGACCTCAAACTCACAGACTGCTGAGATTAAAGGCATACATCACCACGCCCAGCTAATTATTATTTTTTACATCTGATTTTAAGGGGTTCCATGCCATGAGGACACACATGTTTTTGTTTGTTTGTTTGTTGGTTTGTTGTTGTTGTGTATATGTATAAATATCTAAAGCACTTATTCAACACTGAAAACTCCAGAGAAAATAGCATGTGTCCCGTTTCAAGTTTCAAGCACACGGAAGAATATAATGAGAGAGAAGTGCGGCTTATCACCTCATAAGAGGTGGCATCATAAATATCCAACAGTGGGTTATTTAGTTGTGCTTGGGGCATGATTGTTATGTTTGTATATCAAGAATATTACCCAAAGCCCATTTTCAGAATGTCACATAATGGCTCCAGTTTATCCCGGCACCATTCCCCCAGTGCCCGGACATTATTGCTTAGTTCATCACACCAATAACACTGTATTCATGTTGCCCCCTGCTTCTCTCCATTGTCAAGGCAATAGGTATTAAACATCGAGGTTTCTTTACTATGTTTTGGGCAAAACAAAATGGGCATTTACTGTATTCCTCTTAAAAGAAGCCTCTTTCTGGAGTTAGAATTGAACATGGAACCTAGATGGGATTTCATCTTATATGTGCCCTACTAGGAGAGATGGCTATTTGGGAAGTATTTGAAGCTCTTCCTTAAAGAGGCAAAGAAATGCACAATATGTGTATATACTTCAGTGCCTGTTATTGGCTGAAAGATTGTATGTGATTCAGGATCAATTGTATATCAGGTATAGATCTGTTAGTTTGAAAATGTTTGTAATTTGTACAAACTGTCCTTGTCTAGACAGTGTGTGTGTGTGTGTGTGTGTGTGTGTGTGTGTGTGTTAATATTCAAGTAAAACAAAACACCCAAAGCCAAGTTTCAGAGATATTAGTAGGTTTGCATTGAGCTAACAAAGGACAGGGTATTTCTCTAAAGCTTCACTATTAGACACTAAGTGTATCTGCACAAATAGCAAACAGATTGAGGATTTAATGTCTGAGCATGGATTAATTCCACGTTGAAATTCAGCCTTACTGACATTGCAGACCAAACAAGTACAGCGGACCAAGGAATGCAGCAGCTCTGTTCTGTGCGCCGGAGCTGGCCTTTAGCACGGGATTGATTTTCGAAACGCACAGGACCAGGTGATTCTACCTCAGCTCTGTGTCCTTTAGAGCAGACACCCTGGGGGGAAGCTAAGCATCAAGAAAACTAGTGAAAGGTTTCTATACCTCTTCCTGTTGAATTGCCTAGGGAGGGCCTGCCATTTCATTTTAATATTTCATTCCACAGTGCACCTCTTTTATGATTGGTTTAGAAGAAAAAAAGAAAAAGCTATGTAGTACTCAGTCTAGACATTATGGAAATAATTGCATTAATCAAACTCAAGTACAGACATGCTTATGAAATACCAAGCATGATTTTCCTTCTTTCCTTTTTGCTTTCTTGCCCTCCCTCTCTCCCTCCCTCCCTCCCTCTTTCTCTCTCTCCCTTCCTCTTTCCCTTCCTCTCTTGATTCTCCTTCTTCATTCTGTTTCTGGGCTCACAAAATCTATTTGAGAAGGGAATGCCAAAAAGTATTTTCAACATGGAAAAATTTCAAAGCAAGCCATTTCTAATGTGAGACTTTTAAATATTGATTCTCTGAGAACCAATTGTGTTTTCAGTGCTTCAGTAAAACTAAAAGCATCTTTTATAAAGAATTTATAGTGAACACACCTCTTCCAATTAATTATGGCTATATACTAGTCACTTGCAAATTTAGTGATATAAAGCAATACTCTTTGTATTACATACATCGTTTCCTAGGCCAGAAAGTAGACTGTGCCAGGGCTCTGCTGGGTGGCGCTGTGGGTTGAAGGAAGCTCCAACTGAGTTCCAGCCAATTTTATTTCCTAGATGTCTGTGTCCTTCCTGGAGCTTACTGTATGATGCCTGGAATGCCCTGCTGATCGCCTTCTCCTCTCTGAGTGGCCTTTCAAAGTACTATATTTTTAACATCATACAAGTTGACAGTCTCAGTAGCTTGACATTTTACTTAGCATTCACCTTTCAGCCAGAGCATATATTCCAATGAGTACAAAGGGGAACTTGGTGCTACCACAAGATCTGGACCAGGGGGAACTGAGATTACTTTTCTTCTACATTTTGCCATTAGAGACACTAGCAGCCTATTCATATGCAAGAAGAAAAAACACAATCACCCAGAACTCAGCAAGGCAGTGGGAAATACCTATGTAGCCATGTTTAATCTACCACAAAACCCAAAGCTTTTTAAGTTGAGAGAAGATACGTTCACTGGGTTTTTCTTTTCTAACTGACAGGAGTAGTCAAGGTTCTATTAGTTAATAATGAAATGTTATGCATAGATCAGTCTCAAACTAATATATGCATATTCTAAGAATATAAACATATTTATTGTAATGATATATGTAAATAACCCTGTATAATTTTTGTCTGCTTGGCAAGTTCATTCTAAGTAGTAATTTAGTCACAATTTTTGCATATTTTATTGAGAAATATATTCTAATAGGTTAATACTGTTCACTTTGTATTATAAATCAAATATTTCTGTGTTTGGCATATTCTCTCTTTGAAATGTTCCTTTTATATGCATGACATTTTTGTTTCCACACATGCACGAATGTATACACATACACACACATGCACACACACACACACACACACACACACAAGCCCTTCTTTCATTTCAAACCATATATTTTATTTTATTTCTTTAATTTATCTAAAATGGGTGAGAGATAATTCCTCATAAACTTCATTTCCCCCATTATAATCTGAAGATTTATTTTTATTTTTCATGTATAAATTTTTGCCTGTGCCTTCTCTCTCTCTCTCTCTCTCTCTCTCTCTCTCTCTCTCTCTCTCTCTTTCTCTCTCTCTCTGTGTGTGTGTGTGTGTGTGTGTGTGTGTGAGAGAGAGAGAGAGAGAGAGAGAGAGAGAGAGAGAGAGAGAGAGAGAGAGAGAGAGAGAGAGAAATGTGCATGGCTAGTGCTCCTGAAAGCCAGCTAGTGCATTGCATTCGCTAGAACTGGAGTTACCGATGGCCGTGAGCCACCCTGTGGTCCTAGAAACTGAACACAGCTCCTGTGAAAAAGCAGCAAGTGCTCCTGATAATTGAGCAAGCTCTCCAGCACATGTCTTTTCATTCTCTCTCCCTCTCCTTTACCCTCTCCCTGTCTCTCTGTTTCAAAGAATCAAGTGCCATTGTTAGCATGAGGCTTTGTTTAAAGTAGAAGCTTGAAGATTATTGTTCAAAGTGAGTAATTGAGACATGACTATGTGATGAATTGTACTGATTTTGCCACTTTTATAGAATGATGTGTTGTGTTACTGTGTTAAGTCTAAAATAATAGGGAATGTTTTATAAGTACCTCCCCAACAACCATCAAATGACCGTGTGTAGACAAACACCTGAGCAGAGCTTCATCCCTAGCATGATCATTCACAGGGAAAACTGGTGACTAGGAGAATTGCAATCAGTACTGCAAGATGTTCTAGAAGGGACACAAATGGTAAGAAACCTTGTGGGGTGGTGCTCACAGGAGACTCCTACCTAAAGGCAACCTTTGAGCTGAATGCTTATATGTAATTGTCAATAAATGTAAGGTGGAGTGATATTGCAGGAATTAGAGGGCATAGATATCTAGACTTTGGAAATGAAGAGAAGTGGTGTTTGGGCTGGAATGTGAAGGATGTGTATCCATTAGCAGGATACATAGTCGAGGAAGATGATACCAGGTTGTGTATATGGTATACATGGGGTGGGATGGAGCAAGGGAGAGCAGAGGAACAGAAGGAAGATAAATGGAGTGTCAAAAGACATTGGCTGGGAATCCTTACTAATATATGCAGGTACCTTCTGGGTCACACGAAAGGGTATCAGCTTTATTCTTCAAATAATAGAAATCCATTTTAATAATATAAAGTAGAGAATTGGTTAACTCAGACTTACATCTTCAAAATAATGTTGACTGTCGCTATGGCAATCTACTTACAAGAATTAGAATGTATTAAGGGTCAAACATCACTTTCAGGGCAAGTTAAGAATCAATTAAAGCTCTGGAATCCAAAAGTCAAATTCGTTTCAAAGAATGTTTGCAAATGCCTGACTTGCTTAACTATAGAGTAGCCCATTCCCTATTGTTGACATAGTTAAGGTTAACCAAGAACGACCCAGTGTCTCCTCCATCCCCAACATAGCTCTTCTTCTGCTGTCTCTACAAAACTGGGGATGATCAAGAAAAGCAGTGGAAATGATGATGAGAAAATCCCAGGTAGAGTCTCCCGAGGAAAAGCTAGCAATGTTCTCTAAGCCTTTACTCCTCCAAGAAAGTCAAGCTGTGGTTATTTCTTCATTGTTAGTGCAGCTAATTGCTTACAAATATAGGCGAACAATAGAATGATGATGGCTTTCCACTTGAAAGACCTACATTAAATGTATGACCCAGCTTAGTCTACAATTCTAGCCTAAAATTGATTAATCTTTGACATTCCTCGTGTCGCTTGGATTAAGTCTTTCACCTGTAAGAGGAGTATTATGGCATCATGGAAGGGTTGTAAGGATTGAAAAATAGATCAAAACATTTGTCATCTATAAAACACTTCAAACTAATTGTTATTACCAATATTCTATATTGCTTCTTTCATTTACAATAACAGGTCTAATTGTTGTCAGAATAACAGTTCAAAGTACATACTACTTTTTATAGAAGCCCCAAGTTCTCTGCCCAGTGCCCACATGAGGCAGGTTGCAACTGCCTGTAACTCCAGCTTCAGCGGATACAACACTTCCATCTTCCAGAGGCACACACCTCCCATCTCACATGCACATATCCACATATATACTTAAAGTGAAATGTATCTTTTAAAAATCAATCAATCAATAAATATTGACTTGGGGTTTGTGAAATGAATCATTAGGTAAAGCTACTTTCCACCAAGACAAAGAAGAAAATAAGAGTTATCCTTTCACCTCCATTGCATGGAAAGCCACGAGCACATATACACACAATAATATAATAAATGTAAATAAAAATACAGTGAGTTATTTCCTCCTTCTTTGTAACATCTCTGTGGCATACAGAACAGTCCCTAGAATTAGCCACATCCTAACCCTCCTAACCTTTGAATGAGATCTGTTATAATGGAAAAAGGACTTTCCATGTATAATTAAATCAATGATTTTGAAATAAGAAACTCATCCACTCTAATCACAGGAGTCATTAAGGGAATTAGGGAAGCTAAAAGGAAAGAGTTGAAGATACTATGCTGTTGTCTTTGAATATGGGAATATAGCTAAGGATTTTAGTCACATATGGAAGCTGGAAAAGACATGGCCAGAGAACTTCTCCTATAATCTTCAGAAAAGGAAAAAGAAAAGAAAGGGGAGAAGTTCTACAGAGACTTTACCTTTCACATAGTGAAACTTCTAGTCTTTAGAACTATAATTCATGCAGCTGTCTGCCATGAAGTTGTGCTGATCTGTTATGACAGCAAGAAATACTAATACACTGTGTGGTGGAATAAATAGTTTTAGCTTGTCAATTTTTGTGTGAAACTGTTTTGAACGTGAGGATACCTTAATGTGTATGGATCTTAAATATTTATCTTCTTTAATAATTGACATATCTGTCATTGGTGGAAGTATGCATTTGATCTAAATTTGTCACTAGGCCGAGGTAGAATTCAGGGTAGAATACTTGCCTAGCACATGTTAGGCATTGTGTTTAATGTCCAAACACACACACACACAAAATCACAAACACATATACACTCACATACTCTCATGTACACATACATACATATTCACATGCACATGCACTCACACATACACACATTCACACTCACAGATACATTCTAAAAATTACTTTACTTCTCCCTATTGTTACTCTAATACTATTTTCCCTGTTTACTTTAAGAATTTGTAAAATATAGAAGAATATCCTGGAAATTTTCTTTGAGGAATGGGATTCCTACAATACTGCCATGTCTGGCATGCATAAGGAAGCAAATACTTTTCAACTCAAATGCACAGAGTTTATAAGAGTTCACACAGAATGTGATCCTGGCCTCTGGGCAGGCAGATGCAGTCTATCTTCATGTGATTTTTCTGCTAGAAAGCCACTTGCCCATCACAGGAAGGAGATGTTCAGCAAGCTTAACTTCAATCTGCTCCAGCATCAGTGAGAATTTAGAAACCTTTGATAAGCTTAAATACTTCTTGCTTGGCACTGGATATTTTTGCCTTGATTGGTCATATGCTTCTGTGTGCTAATATCTGTATGCTGTATGTTTTAGAAAGTAAAATGTAAGCATCATGGTTGATCATAACCTTGTACTCTCTGAGGAGAAAGTCAGAAAGGATATGAATTAAAAAAATGACCTGAACTATAGATCAACTTTCTTATTACAAAAATGGAATAAGGACACTACCTCAAACATATAGAATATAGAGCTTCAACAACCCTCTTTACTTCTGATGATTGAACATAAAGTCAGAATAACATAGTATATGGCTAATGTCATATGTTTAATTCATAGAGGTCCCAAGACCACTGCCATCCTCTGAAATCAAAATATAAGCAAAGTTGCTAATATTTTTTTCTTACTGAATACTACAATTAGAGTCAGTGTTCTTCTTTCCCCTGGAAATGAGCCGTAGATTTATATTTTAAGCTACCAGTGCTGGCTCATTTAATTATTAAAGCAATTCTTTCAATTGATGAAAAGACCTATTCACTTAGAAAAGTGGCTTATGCCATGTCTATGAGCAAAGAGCTGCCTTAGTCAAAGTCATTGTACTCCCCTGATATACTACAATAGAATGGTATGAGTTCTAAATTCACATCTTCCATTCTCTGTAGTAAGATTAAGACTTTCACAAGTAGAGTTCCCACACTTGAGACTGTGAAAGTTCTTTACTTTGTCTCTGTCTATTTCTCCCTGATGTATGCAACGAACTTTTCATTGCTAAATGTATGGTTAGGAAAATCCTATATGTGATTGAGATGCAGGCTCTCCAACATCCAATATGAGAAGCGTTTCTTTAAAATATTCTGTAACTTAAGGCAAGCTTTAATGCAGAAAAGCCACCCATTCAGTGTGACAAAGGGTGATGTCAAGAGTCACAACTCAAAGAAGCCGGAACGATCCCCTCTTGAAGGAACAGACACCTAGTCCTGTTCAAAGGTGCTTTAAAAGAGGGAATCTTCTAGATATTCTTGGTACTCTCTCTGCTTGTTGTCTTTACCTGCTCTGTGCAAATTCATTCAGGGCCATGGCTTTCTTCAGTAAGGGTGTTCACAACTTAGTATTAGCTACTTCATATAGTGCTGCTATTTGTTTTTTATTTTAAAAATGCATTGTCTCTTTCTCATTTCTTATCTCATTATTTCATATACCCAATGGTAGCTCCTTAAGTCAACTTTAGAATACATTATATAACCTATACCTCTAGAGTCCAACTCTAGAAAACGGGTTCAGACTAAGCTCTGAGCTGCAGGTGTCATAACATTACTAAGCATTGGCCTGAGTGTCCACTAGTCAAGAAGGGCTCAGCATCACATAGGTCCTGTAAGGCCACTGAGTTTTAAGGTTGCACAGACTGCGTTGTAATTGGTAACACTGTGGCAGTGAAGCAGAATATCACCACTTCAGTGTCACACTGGGGAAGAGAGGCAGGGCTGTGTTGACGTACAGATGGGTGGGCTCTACATTGGTTGCAGGTCTGTCCAGCTCCACTCAGACAAAAATCCTGGAAGTTAGGAGAAAAAAAAAAGAAAACAAAATACAACTTCCCAAAGGACAGATTGTACTCGCTGTGGGAAGGGGACATGGCCTGAAATTAGTATTCATATGAAGTCATAGACAATGGCAGATGGCTTGGACATCTGAAGAGGACTAGAATATAAAAATAAAATTTGGAGGACAGAAAAGATACAGGGTCGAGACATGAGCTTGGGCATATGGGAGTAGGCATGAAGGGTGGGAATCTTAACATCCACTGGAGGGTTTAAAGATGAGGTGCTCCTTAACCAAGCAGAAAGCATATCTTGTTCAGTTAGTATCAATCAAACACTATACTGGTCTAATGGCGACATAACAATGTAGTAGACATGTGGAGCTGTAGGCCACACCTGAAAATCACATACTGCCATTCCATAAGATAACTGGCATCTATCACCATTCGATGCCCTGATATTAGCATAACCCAATAGATGATAATAAATGATTCACCATTTCTCATGAAGGAGATCCAGTCTCTGTAATATAGTGAATGCCTTGAGCTCTTTTTACTTTAAAAAAAGCTTGATTTCTTCTCACAGGGAAAAAAAGACCAGTATTAAGAGCTTGTCTTTCTAGAAAGTGATAGAACAGGAAACCCAATGTCCTCTTCTAGATAACATACGTGCCTGCACATGCACCCACACATGTGTGTGTATTACCTATGTATACACAGCAGTGACATATATCTTATTCACACAACACACGCAGTGAGAGAGAGGGGGCAGAGACTGGGGACCATGAGAAATACTTGGTACTCATGTGCTCTCCTTGTGTTCTCTCAAAATGTCCTCGCCCATTTCTGAGCCTAATGGCCAGACTCTGCAGGGCAGGTGGAAGCTAGAATGGCAGTGTGACAATACTTCAGCAGCCCAGCAGCTGAAAATCGAGGGACTGAAATTCAACCGTGGCAAAGGAAAGAACAATAACAACTGTAGTCCAAGACCAGCTGCAGGGGCTGCAATCCAGCCATGCCTTCTTTTCTGCTGTAGGAAGGGAGGTCCCTGGGATTCCGGAGTCATGATTGCCTGAATGTATGTGAGAGGAATCTGTGGCCCTGGGCTGAGCTGCCACCAGCTCAGAGCAGCTCTGATCTGCTCTCCATCTATGGAAGGCTATGGACAGCTCTAGTGAACTTCCTGAACTTCTCTGCAGCAGAATCCTGCTCTGCCAGAAGAAGCATCATCTTGCAAATGACAGCCTGCATCTGGGAGTTGAAAGGGGGTAGCAACACCGAGTCATTTTCGCTGGCATGAGGCGACACTAATGGGCAGTGCTGATGACAGAAGCCTGCTGACTGACTGCATGTGGCTTTTGCAAAGTAAAACTGTTGACATATAAGTAAGTTGTTATTTTACAGATGGGGGTTTTTAAATGCAAATTTGGAGAGGAATCAACAGGCTTCTTGGCCATGAGGAAAAGTTTCCTGTTATCCTTAATTTTCTCACTTAGTTAGCCTTGGGCTTCTGACACTATCCCTGAGGTAAGAACATGCCGTGGTCCAGCTCCTGGTGTGTCCGTGTAAAAGACATAACTGTGTCAGAGAAGGAGAACTTTAAGAAACCCATGATGGCTGTTGCAGTCGGATAGGGCACTTTCTTAAGCCTAATGTAGAAATACTGTAAATCAAGTTAAAACCTCGAGATAGAGCAAAATTTTATCTTACCAAGAGACCAAAAATAAATGAACAAACAAAAAATAAATAGATAAATAGATAAAAACATACACATTGAAAGTTATTATTATTTTCAGTAGCTTATCTTAAGGTTTTTCTGTGAATCATAAGGATGTTTCAGATAGTGGTTAAAATGTGTTTCTGAGCCTTATAAGATTAACCTAACTCCCAGCTTAAGATGCCATCAACAGAAATATTAGCTGGTATGAGCAATGATATAGCCACAAGTATGGAGACTACCAATGGAGCATTGGTTAAAGAGAGAGCTGTTTTTTTTTTTTTCTAATAAATTTTCTGCTTTGTTCTTTTCTGTTAAATAGTACCATGAAGTACGAACCAGACAAAATGTTTTTTTCCAACTGAATTATTTTAACTCTTCCAAGTAATGTTACCTCTGTATCAAAGTAATACTCATCATGAAAAATAAAGACCTTCTACATGATCAGAGCTCAGTTATTAATTCCAAACTTCTTGTTTGTGGCATTATAAAAGTGTTTTCAGGAGGGGAGTCATATTTACAAAATGATTCATTGTCTCAACATATTTGAATGCCTGTTTGACCATGTGAATAAAGATTGTATTTATTATTTGAGTTGTCTAAAGTTCTCGTTGGATATTTCATCGTTTCTCTCTTAGCTTTCCAACAACACCCTTCCTGGAAAGCATTCTCCTCTGGGGTCTAGTAATAAAGAGAATTGTCTGAGGCAAACATATTAAATGGGGTTAGTCTTGGTCTTGTCTAATTTATTGTTTATGATTTATAATATCAGAAGTATTTTAATATTACCAGTTGCACCAGCAGCAAATTAGTTAAGCCTAGCTATGAGTGTGTATGCAGTTCTTTAGGCTTACCTGGAGTGGCTGTATTCATGTTGTAGCCTCAGTGATGAGTATTTTACGGAGGGAAAAATTCTCCTAGTCAAATCTATCAACTCAAATATAAAGTACATTGCATTTCCATCGATCTAAGAGTCTCTGACATCCTTAAAACAAATGAACCAGAAACCTTGTTTCAGGAGAATGAAATTTTTAAATTCTTTATTATTCCCCAGTGAAGATGTTTGAATAGCTTTGTAAATGTGTACTAACCTAAGTCTGCCTGGAATATCAGAATCTTGGTGGAATACCATATTAAATATACACTTATCATTGGTACCAAGACTATCTTCACAGGAACTCAGTAGACATTTACTGTGTCAAAGGAACTAATAATATGGAACCTTAAAATCAAGCCTTAAAAGTCTTTGCTTCATTTTACAAAAAATAGAATAATTGACTAAGTACCCGAGTTCTTGCCTCAATTTACAAAGTAAATAATGGCAAATCCTAGTAACAATGTGTTAAATCGACCACATTCTCTTGTGTGTAGTTGTCACAGCTCATCTGTAGAGGATTCATTCCCTAAAACACATAGCAGCAAGAATTACCTACAGTTTTCCTTGCACATGCTTCTCAGTAATACAGTTTAACTTGTTAGACTCGGTGAGAGGTTAACGGTAACTAATAATAAGACGGAACAATAAGAACAATGTAGAATAATCAAATTTAGCTTAATGCAATCCCTGTCTATCAAAATACCTTATGGTACTCAGACATTCTACTTCAGATGATGAACCAACCCGCTGAGTAGATGTGAGGTGAATGGTATACATAGTGTCCTTTTACTATGTAAGTGTAGTAAACACAGTCTGCAGCACGGGAACAGCCGCCCATCCCTGAGGTGACTATAGAGAGACTGATGGAGAGGTTGAATGTGCAGACTAAATACCCCACATAAGGGGAAGACCCATAATCTGAGTATCACCAAGTGGGATGGTATAAAACTGTACTGTACTCAGAATAGTATATTATTTAGAAATGTATAAACAATGTATTGCTGGAATATTCCATATATTATGTCTGCTGTAAATCCACTATAGGTAGCCAGCAAAGCCACACCTCTATCCAGTGAGTGAGTGCACTGTGACATTTTAAACGGTTTGGTTCATGAGACTAGTAAGGAAGAAAGCTCACTAGAGTAGGTCAGCTTACAACTGGTTTGTTTCCATTATGAATTGTGGGATTGCATGATAACATTTCTTATTCAAAGTAGTCTGACTTAGGTTAGTCCTTTTGTTGGATTACACATAACTTTACAGTATTTTTTTTCTTATCAGTCTGTCTCCAAGGCAACACAGGCCTGCTATTTAAAAATAAGAGGGTGGAACACCTCATAAAAATGGTTAAAAGCAGCACAGGGAGGAAGCAATGTATGACGCAGATTGTGGTCGATACCAGGGGTTTTATAGACACAGGTCTATTGACTTTTGCTCCATCTGGCTTTAAAAACAGAAGCAGAGGAAAATGGCTATCTTCTCTAAGGTTTTTCTCATTCTCTAAAGCAGGGTACCCCTTGCTTCTAAAGCCCTTAAAAATAAAATTTGAGGATAGGACTGTTTCATATGGCATTTTTAGATAGAGTTTGGAGGCAACTAAGGAATTTATTGATCCTTTGTTTTCTCTCTCACATAATAGATACCATTTTCTGTGCACTTCCAAGGAAGTTGGATGAGATTGAAAAGTTTCACCATGTAAGTACAAATGGAGCTTCCTGCCCTGTCTGTTTTTGTAGCTCTGGCCTTAGTGCTGGCATCCAAATACTTTTAGTATCTGATGACACCTTAATCAGGAAAACTGTAGGGCAGCTTAGATACCTTGATGACTGTCCCACCAGTGACTCGGTTAATGGGAGAATAAGAAGTAAGCATTGGATAAGTTGGGATTCCCAAGAGAATGAACCTGATTCTCAATTCTGGGGGAGTGTTTACCAAACAATTATGATGATGAAATACATTATTTATGTACTTAAATATAACATGGATCCTTCGAATAATGAACGTATTTTAAAAACAACTGGAGGCTGAAATTTTCACAACAAAGGGCATTAAAAGATCAGGTGTAAAAAAAAAAAAAAACCAGGTGTATGTATTATGTTTTCATTTTAAAGGGACAATGACAACTTATCTCCCTGAGGTCTTTTAGACTTAGCTGGTGGTGCAGAATAAATTTTATTTCCCCCAAATCTACAAATTTGACATGACTGTATAAGGAGAGAGGCTAATCTTGATTTGGTACATAGTAATAGTTAATACTGATCATCCACGTGATGGGTCTAGAATCATCGTGAGAACAGATCTTTGGATACATTTGTAAGAGGTTGTCTAGAACAGTGGTTCTCAACCTATTGGTTACTGTGTGGTAAGCACAGATCATATATATGACATATCAGATACTCACATTATAAGAGTAGAAAAACTATAGTTATAAAGTAGCAACAAAACAATTTTATGATTAGGATTCACTTCATGAGGAGCTGTATTAAAGGGTCCCAACAGTAGGAAAGCTGTCTAGGTAATGTCAGCTGTGATGAGAATGGATCTAATAGTACCATTTGAGGGCCGAGGGGCAGAATAGTAAAGGAGATCACACGCTGAGCAAAAGTGCCCATCATTTTACATGCTGAGGTCACAGAGGTAAAGTCAACAGTCAGGTCTTCTTAGAGGAAGAGATATAAGAAGCACATAGAATAGACCCCAAGAATATACACCATCTGCAGGCCAAGAAGAGAGACCTCGTGTGACACAACCTTACCTGCATTTTAATTGTGAGTGTCCAGCCCAGATTTGAAAGGGAGTAAATCACCATGGTTTGAACATATGAGTAAAATAAATACAACCACGTGGTTTCTCGTGAGGTTGATATTTTTGAATCCTGCTTCACAGAAAGAACCTCAGGGTTACCAACTGACAGGGTCTATAACAAGCACATGACAGAATGGTCCTGTGGGGCCACTCTTCTGAGCATCTCACTGCTAATTGGAGAAGATTGGATTAGCATGAAGAAATATGATCACAAACTTCACTCATCATCATTGCTGAAAACACAACAAAAACAGTCTTTATTCTCATGAAAGCAACAGGGGAAAAATAGCCTTCAAAGGCAAAAACTGAAATTGCCTTTTCTTTGTATAAGAGTAGAGGACCAAGAGATACTATCTTATTGACTGAATCTAAATTCATTCTGTTGTTGCTAACACACTTTCAGAGAAAGAAAGTTAGTTAAATAAAACTCCTGTGTCTTCTTGCTGTAGGCCCCATTCCCAGACTACATCAATAGGAACAGAAGAAGGTCATATTTTATAGTTTGGGTCAGTCCAATCTGGGGACTTTTTCTGGAGTCTCAACTTCTCCTTTAATTAGTCAGTGTTTTAAAATGTGATATTGAGTCTTTATGTTTTTTAAAGATATATTTATTTATATTTAATGTGTTTGAGTGTGTTGTTTGCATGTATTTATGTCCAGCACATGTGTGCCTGGTGCCTAGGGAGGTCAGAAAGAGCGTTGAGTCCCCTAGAAGTGGAACTGTAGGTGGTTGTGAGTTGGCATGTAGGCTTTCAAACCGAACCCAGGTCCCCTGCTAGAACAGCAAGTACTGTTAACTTCTGAGCGAGCTCCCCAGCCCTGTTACTAGTATGTATATATTAATTTATTGACGTATATTATTATATTCATTATAAAACATTAATTTTGTAACTATATGCTGAAATATTTCACACGGAATCATTTGGTTGCATCTATTTCAGAAGCCAGAGGTAGTTTGCATATGGAAATCATAGATGTAAGTCTGTGAGGAAATGTGGAGCCTCTGAAGTCTCATCTCTCGTACAAGGACATACATTCATTTTACAATTTTCTCGAATCTTTCAAATTTGCAATTTTTGGACATTATTATTTCTCCCTTCTGAGCAAAAGGTCTGTGAGCAAGAAACTTATTTTCTAAAATGTCAAGGCTGTCTCTTAAGACCATCAGCTTCCCCTCTCTTTTGTCCTTGTCTCTGTGGCATGGCTTTTACTAAATTTAAGGGCCTCAGATTCTGCAGGCAATCCCTCAAGGAAGGGCTATACCTATTACCAGGAGATGCTCATGGCAATTTTCATAGAGCAGGTTTTTACCTTGTCCTTAGAAGTGAAGCTGCTGTTGTTGTTTACTTCATTTCATTTTACATTAAACTCTTATTTCAGTTCAGAACAGTTAGCTCCCAGCTCTAGATACAAGACTGAATTATTGCTTCGGGGACAAGTGCTACTACTCTCAAAAATAATTTCTCTTTGCTGATTTTTCAACCATTCCAAATCTCTTGTCGGTTACTCTCTGCCTTGCATAATCTAGGGCAAACTTTGCATGTGACTCTGTGTAATTAGACCCTATGCTGATCTCTAGGTTCTCTGAGGGAGGTGAGAGTTAACCTTTGCTTCTCTGCTGCTTATGAACCAATCACTGTTTCTCATTCATTTCGTGATCCTTTGTTTAAATCAAGCTCCTGCTTCCCACATAGCATGCCAGTTTCAAAAGCTCATTTAGGCCACCAAACCCAGACAATATTGCTGATACCAAGAAGTGCATGTGAACAGGAACCTAATAGCTGTCTCCTAAAAGGCTCTGCCAGCATGAAAAATACACAGGCAGATGCTTGCAGCCAACCATAGAACTGAGAACTGGGTCCCAGATGGAGCAATTACAGAAAGAATTGAAGGAGTTGAAGGGGTTTGCAATCCCATAAGAACAATACCAACCAAGCAGAGCTCTCAGATTAAACCATTATCCAAAGAGTACAAGTGGACAGACCCATGGCTCCAGCTGCACATGTAGCAGAGGATGGCCTTGTTAGGCATCAATGGGAGGAGAAGTTCTTGGTCTTCCAAGGCTCAATGCCACAATGTAAGGGAATGTTAGGGCAGGGAGGTGGGAGGGGTGTGTGGGTGGGTAAACACCCTCATAGAAGCAGGGAGGGGGGATGGAGGGATAGGGAATATGCATAGAATCATGGAAAGGGAATAACATTTAAAATGTAAATAAGATATACCCAACAAAATCAGAAAAATAATAAATAAATAATAAAAAGAAAAAGGTTTATTTAGGTAATTGAATTGTTAATGCTTTCCCTCCCCCACTGTTCCATTGACTCTCCCTTAGACACAGTTTTACATAATCAGAGAAAGGAAACAAAGGAAAGGAAGAAAGAAAATGGGGAGGAATGATACAATGTTTCTAAACTTGTTCTTTGGTCAACTGGATAATTTTCTGTCCAAGGACTCGGTGATTTACTCTGAGTGATTGGTATTCTGAATAGTTAATTACAGCTCCTCCAAAACCAGAGTAAACCAATCCAAACAGAGCAAGAACAACCTGTAGCCAACCGAAAGTTAATTCTAGGTTAGTTAAACTAAATGCTTTATATGTCAAGCTTTCGAACATTGCACAAATGGTTTGGCGTGCTAGAACTTAATGGCTCTTTCTTTTTATCTCTTTAAGACATGATGTTCTTTGGAGACATAAGGGGAAGTTTTCAGATAAAGCAGTTTTTCCCCTCGAAGGCCATATGTGACGCATTGACATGGAGGCTGCTCTGACAAGTGGGAGGGGGCACTGTCACATCAGGCTGTCCTCCAGAATCCAAAAGAACAGTCTGTAGCCCCGGTGATGACAACTAGATGTAAGCTGCTCCCAGCTTTTGTTTTTCTCTTCCTTGAATCCATTGTCTTATGAAACCCTCTACCCATGTAAAATTTGTTTGGGAGATGAGATAGTTTCCTAGTAACAACTGAATTTTCAAAATGGAAATCAGAAGCTCACTATATGTATTCCAGATGATTAGCCACATTTCTCGAATATCCTTCCAAAGGGAACAATTTGATTCTGACTTATCCCCGGTGCATAATTTTAGTTGGACAGATATCTCAGAGAGGGAAGATTATTAAGCCCAGGCAGTCACTAATGAAATTTAAATCATTCTCTGATACACAAATTACATGGACAATAGTTAGTTTTGTAAATCGGTGTTAAGGAGCTGGTGCTGATAAGAAACATACCCGGAAAGAGCAGTTTCTTCCAAGGATGAATGGGAAAAGACCTCAGACAGTCATCTGGCTTCCTGTGATAAACTTGCTAAGGGAAGGCTTCCTTCCTGAAGTGTGGTCTTGGCACAGTTAGTCCAACTTTCCTGCTACATCTCAGCATTCATGGACTGACATTTCTCCTTCATAGCCAGCCTTCCTCTTCCCCATTTCCTTTTATTCAGGTCCAGGAAGAAGGGGAATCCACAAGTCACTCCCCCTCACTCAGATACATGAAGGTAGTCCCTTTGTATCTAAGTTAAATAATCACATGGCTTAAATATTTACTCAGGAGTGTTATTTGTTCCTCTGTTTTTTTACCACGTGTCTCCTCTAGGCACCTGCAAATGGCAAGATGTTAAAGGGAGAAAGGCACAGTACCTTAAATCCTGCATCATGCTCAATTGAACAAATATTTCTCCTTTCTATTATCTCAAAGCAGTATCATAAGTTTCTTTAGGAGTGTGTGGTTTACTGTAATCCTTGGGACTCTGTCCCAAGCCTGAGAAACCACCTATACCAGTCTCATAAGTGCTATGAGATGCTAGGGATTTTCCTATCTTAAAATTGTGAGTTGCCTCCTGATTTAGTTTGTTCATTTAAGTGCTGAAAATTTTAACACAAAATGTGGCATTTTTTCTTATTACTTTTAATAAAAATGTAATTCATATTCATGAATAAAAATGCTGGAAGTAATGAATCTGCCGTACTTTGACTTCGAAGGTGATTCGGACTACAGTGCTCACTTAGTACATGGCTGAGTAGCAGAGGCTTTGAAAGTCTAAATTGCTGTATTGTGTGCTAAGGATGGAGCATAGAGATTCTTATTGCTGTTGTTTTTCTTCAGGAAATGTGATTTGCTTGGTGAATATTCAAATGATGTCATAATCAAGACTCAAGCCACACAAAGTGTTAGGTCACAGGTGTGTGGCATCAGAGTTGGCTTGCTCTTGATGAACCATGACCCAATTGTCAGTCTTTACCCACAAGCTCTTGCCCAGTGAATTTTATCATGTGACATGAGTGGATCTGTATCTCTTTCAACAGTTTGTAAAATATCCCCATCTTTTATTTTTATTTGTTTTGTTTATTCTCTTTTGGTATGTGAATGTTCTTCCTTTTTGTTTTTCTTGTTTGACCTATATTTATTAAGCAGCGGATCATTTTTAGTGGATTTTAGAAAAGGCTATGAATATGTACAGTGCATTGAAAAAGTAACCCACTGAACAAAAGATATAATTGACCATTATGAGTTATGGAGAAGAAAACAGCTACCACCTTTGGGAAATGCCTCCTCGGGGAACATGGGGTGTCTGAGTGTTGGTTGTCTTATTAAGTGACAACATGGCACTAATGCCTAATAATCAGGGACAATGGGTGATATAACATGTGCTGTAACGTATTTAACACATTGTCATGTAGCAAAAAGAATGATCTGTAGGTAAAATCTGTTTTGTAAATTTGGTGTCTCCAATATGCATATTTGTCTAGTTCCTATTCTCAGTTCTATTTAAAATACTATCTCACTAAAGGATACATAAATTGGTCAATATAATTAATGGTTTACATTTTATTTCAATATCCCCAAATCTTAGCACATTTCTGATATATAATAAAAAACTATTAGATGATTGTTGACCTAAATTAAATCAAGATCAACAATCTAAATATAACAGTAGTCCTGAGAATACAAAAAAATAAATAAATTATAGAGGAAACATGACATAATTAGAATCAATTTAATTTGTCAATTGAGAATGATGATAAAGGAGAGTATACAATCAAATTATCTTCTTTTTCATTAATTTATTTATTAATTTACATAATAGTCACAGCCCCCTCTGCTCTCCTCCCAGTCCTACCTTTATATCTCCCTTTCCCATTCCCCCTACCATTCTCCTCAGAGAAGGGGAGGCCCCTCATGGGTACCAACCTACCTTAGCACATCAAGTTATAGCAGAATTAAGGGCATCCTCTCCCATTGAGGCCAGATAAGGCAGTCCAACAAGGGGAAAGGAATAGAATAGTATAGAATCTGAGACAGCCCCAACTCCAATTGATAAGGGACTCACATGGAGACCAAGCTGCACATTGACTACAAATATATAGGGCGCCTAGGTCCAGCTCAAGCATGCACTTTGATTGGTGGTTCAGTCTCTGTGACCTCCTATGATCCCAGGTTAATTCACTCTGTAGGTTTTCTTATGGTGTCTTAACCCCTTTGACTCACTCAACAACCCCCAACTCCTCACAAAACTTCCCAAGCTCCTCCTAATGTTTGGCAGCAAGTCTCTGCATCTGATTATCAGCTACTGGATGAAGCCTCAGAAGACAGTTATGCTAGGCTCCTGTCTCCAAGCACAGCAGAGCATCATTAATAATGCCAGTGATTGGCTCTCTCCCAAGGGACAGGTTTCAAGAGGGCCAATTATTGGTTGTCCATTCCCTCAGTCCCTAGTCCATCTTTATCCCTGCATAGCCTGTAGGCAGGAAAAATTTCAGGCAGAAGGTTAGGTGGGTGGGTTGGTGTCCTCCTCCCTCCACTGGAAGACCTGCCTGGTTCTAGGAAGTGGCCACTTCAGGCTCTATATACCTAGATGTTAGGAGTCTTCTCCCACTCAGTTCCCTCTGCTCATCCACCCCTGATGTTTATTTTATTCCCCTTCTGAGTGAGATTCATGAATCCTCTTTTGGGACCTCATTACCTAGTTTCTTTGAGTATGTAGATTTTAGCATGATTAACCTGTTCTTTATGGTTAATATCCATTTTTAACTATACACCATATATTTTATTTTGAGTCTATGTTACATTACTCAGGGTGGTATTTTCTAGATCCATCCATTTGCCTGCAAATTTCATGATGTATTTGTTTTTATTAGCTGATAAATTAAACATGATGTATTTTGTTATATAATGAACCATATTTTCTTTATCCATTCATAAGTTGAGGGACATTTAGGTTGTTTTCAGTTTCTGCCTATGATGAATAATGTTGCTATGAACATAATTAAAAAGGTGTCCTTGTGGTATGGTGAAGCATCTTTTGCGTATATGTCCCAGGAGTAGTATTGCTGGGTCTATTCCCAATTTTCTGAAAAACAACCAAATTGATTTCCAATGTGATTGTGGAAGTTTGTACTTTCACCAGCAATGGAGGAGTATACGCCTCGCTCCACATGTTGACCAGCATGTGCTGTCACTTGAGTTTTTGATCTTAGCCATGCAGAAGGCTGTAAAATTGAATCTCAGAGGTATTTTGATCTACGTTTCCCTGGTGACTAAGAAGATTGAAAGAGGTGTGTGTGTGTGTGTGTGTGTGTGTGTGTGTGTGTGTGTGTGTGTGTTTCTCAGCCATTAGAGATTCCTTTGTTGAGAATTCTATGTTTAGCTATGATTTAATTGGGTTACTTGGTTTGTGGGTGCCTAATTTTTTTAGTTCCTTATATATTTTGGATATTAGCCCTCTGTTGGATGTAGAGTTGGCAAAAATCTTTTCTCATTCTGTAGGCTGTCATCTTGTCCTATTGATAGTGTCCTCTGACTTAAAGAAGCTTTTCAGTTACATGAGGTCCCATATATTGTTGATCTTACTAACTGAACTTTTGGTGTTCTTTACAAGAATTTGTCTCCTGTACCAATGTGCCCAAAGCTATTCCCCACTTTTTCTTCTATTCAATTTAGTGTATCTGGTTTTATGTGATGTTTTGATCCACTTTACTTGAATTTTGTGCAGGGTAATCGATATGGATGGATTCGCCTTCTTCTATATGCAGACATTCAGTTAGACAAGCACCATATATTGAAGATGCTCTATTTTTTGTTCCAATGTACAATTTTGGCATCTGTGTCAAAAGTCACATGTCTGTTTATTTCAGTGTCTTCTGTTCCACTCCACTGACCAGCCTGCTTCTATGCCAGTTTCATGAGGTTTTCATTACCACTGCTCTGTAGTAGCACTTGAAATCAGGGATGGTGATAACTCTAGGCATCATTTTACTGAACAAGATTTTTTTTTTTACCTATACTGTGTTTTTTACTTTTCCATATGAAGATGAGAATTACTTTTTCAAGGTCTACAAAGAATTCTTTTGGAATTTTAATGGGAAATGAATTGGCTTTTTGATAAAATGGCCATTTTTACTATGTTATTTCTACAGATTCATGAGCATGGAGATCTTTTCGTCTTCTGAGATCTTCTTCAGTTTCTTTCTTCAGAGACTTTAAGTTCCTGTCATACAGATCTTTCATGTGCTTGATTAGAGTTATACCAACATATTCTATTTGTGGCTATTGTGAAGAATATTGTTTCTCTTGACTTTTTTCTCGGTCCATTTATAATTTGTATAAAGAAGGAGTACTGATCTTTTTAGCTAATTTTTCTGAAGATGTTTGTCAGCTGTAGAAGTTCTTTGAGAGAATTTGGGGTCACTTATGTATACTGTCATATCATCTGTGAATAGTAATACTTTGACTTCTTCCTTTCCAATTTGTAAACTGTCGATTTTGTTTAGTTGTCTTATTTAGCTATTTAGTTACTCTAGATAGAATATATAGTACTATATTGAATAGGTAAAGAGAGAGTGGGCAGCCGTGTCTTGTTCCTGATTTTTAGTGGTATTGTTTTTGAGGTTAAATGTGTGATTAAGCTTTAATAATGTTTCTTTTACAAATGTGGGTACCCTTACATTTGGGGCATGAATGTTTAGAATTAAGATGTCATCTGTGGATTTTTCCTTTCATTAGAATGAAGTATTCTTTTCAATTTCTGTTGATTACTTTCAGTTGAAAATTTATTTTATTAGACATTAGATGGCTACTCCAGCATGCTTCTTGGGTCCATTTGCTTAAAATTTTTTCCAGCCCTTTACTCTGATGTAATGTCTATCTTTCTTGATGAGGTATGTTTCTCATATGCAACAGAATGATGGATCTTGTTTTTGTATCCATCCTGTTAGCCTGTGTTTTTTAGTTGGGGAATTGAATCCATTGATATTGAGAGATATTAATGACCAATGATTGTTAGTTCCTGTTATTTTGATGTTAGTGGTTGCTGTGTAGTATGGTATATGTATGTCTCTGTCTCTGGTTTTGTTTCTGTTTCTGTCTCTGTCTCTGTCTCTCCTCTCTCTCTCTCTCTCTCTCTCTCTCTCTCTCTCTCTCTCTCTCTCTCTCTCTCTCTGTGTGTGTGTGTGTGTGTGTGTACATGTATACGCAGGCGTGCACACATGCTTCCCTTTGCTGGTTTGGAGTTTTTTATTTTCTGTATTTTTTTGAGTGTAGTTGACCTCTTTGGGTTGAACTTTTCTTTCTAATACCTTCTATAGAGTTGTATCTTTGAATAGATATTGTTTAAATTTGGTTTTGTCATGGAATATCTTGTTTTTCCTTATCTATGGTATTTAAAAGTTTTGCTGGGTTTGGTATTCTAGACTGACATCTGTACTCTCAGCATCTGCCCAGCCTCTTCTAGCTATTAGTGTCTCTATTGAGAATTCAGGTATAATTTCTCATAGGACTGTCTTCATGTGTTACTTGGCTTTTTTTTCCTTGAAGTTTTTAATAATCTTTATTTGTTTTGTAGATTTAGTGTTTTGATTATCAAGTAGTAGAAGAATTTTCTTTTCTGATTCAATCTATTTGTTGCTTTGTGACCTTCTTACATGTTTATAGGCATTTCTTTTTTGGTTGGGGAAATTTTCTTCTATGCTTTAGTTGAAAATATTTTCTGTGTCTTAAAGCAGGGACTTTTTACCTTCTTCTATTCCTATTATTCTCAGGTTAGTTCTTTTAATAGTGTCACAGATTTCTTGGATGTTCATACCTTCTCTGCCTGAGATTTGCTCTTTCTCCTCTTCTATTTTGCTGGCGAAGCTGGTGTCTGTAGTTCCTGTTTAGTTTCCTAAGTTTTCCATCACCAGAATTACCTCCATTTATGGTCTTTATTGCTTCGATTTCCATTTTCAGCTTTTGAACAGTTTTATTTATTTCCTTCATCTCTTTGATTGTATTTTTCTGTATGTCTTCAAGGGATTTATTTATTTTCTCTTTAAGGTCTCTATTATCTTTATAAAATTGAATTTATAGTCATCTTCTTTTGTTTAGTCTTTGTTAGGATATTTAAGGCTTGCTGTAGTAGGATAGTTGGGTTTTGTTTGGGCTATATTGACATGTTTTTTTTTTTTTGTTTGTGTTCTCACACTGGCTTTTAGATTTTTGGTTGTCTCTGGTGTTGGCTGGAGCTTCCTGACGTCAGTAGGACTTCTAGGAGAGGCAAGCAAAGCCATGGGCCTAACAATAGAACTCAGTTAATAGTATGTTGCTCATTCCTGCTGGCTGGCCCAGGTGGACCTCAATATTCCTCGGGCCCCACAAGCCTCCCCATAAAGGCAGACAGAGCCATGGGTTTGATGATGGATCCCAGGTACAGAGCACAGCCTATTACTGCTAATGATGTCCCAGGCAGACCTGGAAGGTCATATTTGAATGTTCTTAACTTGGGCATAAGAGCATTTTAAAAATTTTACTAATTAATCTATATATTATTATTGTATGATGTCTTAGTATGTAAGTGAAGATCAGAGGACAACTCTGGGGGGTCAGTTTTCTCCTCTAACAACATAGGCTTGGCTGACTTAGTCTTTCAGGGTTCCACTAAAAGTGCTTTTGGCTGATAAGACCTCCTGTGAGCCCTAGATGGCCTTTCTTTCTTTCTTTTTAAAAATATTTTTTTTATTGCTCCTAGAGTAAAGTTTCTTATTGGGTTTACATTTAAATTATTCAATATTATCATTTCCCTTTAGAGTATTTTTTACTATGGTACCTTGACTGGTGTGAGCATTATGGTTAGAGAACAGCACAAATGAAAGGCACTGGGGATGGTTGTGAGCTGAGATTCCTGGTGACAAGTTGCACTGCAAACTTGTAATGGCACAATAACTTCCTAAAACTCTCTCCTTTGGTGCTTTTGGGATGAACCAAGAAAATCAGAGCATTGAGACGCACAAGCCTAGGATTTGTCTGCAGACCACAACAGAGAAGCCCGAAGGCATTTTTTTTTCTAGAGCCATTCAAGGCATTATGGCCATCGGTGTAGGAACCGAGTTGTGAATGGGTGAAAATGGAGAAATTAGCATGCCTCTGGATGCTGGAGATAGCACGCTTGACATCTCTCACATCTCAGATCCATTCACACAAATTCTGTCTTTGTACTCTCTCAATTCTTTCACAAAGTAGGTACTTGAAGCCTGGCAACAAGAGGTAAGAATTATTGACAGACTTTTCCAAGTTCATTCATGGGCGATAGTCATTCAGACCTTCTCAGCTGCACCTCCTCTCATTTGAGATATGTTCACGTAGCTCACAACATGTTTTTCTTAGATTCTTTGCACAGCATTTTTTTTTGGCTGTTCTTCATTAGTTCTAATATAGACAAAGCATAATTCTTCCTTTTGTAAACGTAATTGCAGCACTAAGGGGCAAAATGATTTCTCCAAAGAACTAGGAGCAGGCCAGATATATACCAACTGTCTGCACATTACTGTCAAATCTACCCATGTGAATCCTGCCTTAAAGAAACTGACTTTGCCAGAATTAAGGCTCCTGTTAACTTCTTGTGTCTTCGTTGTTTGACAATATAGTTTTTTTTGTTTTTGTTTTTGTTTTTTTTTTGATCATTTGTTTTTTAAACGCGGTAACAGAAGAAACCTGTGTAGTACACTTAAATGATGCATTCAATGGACTAAAAAGAAGAAGGCTATATGAAAATCCTTCATGTTACCTGAAGTTACAGAACCTACAGAGACTAGCTACCAAGGCATAGAGGAATTATCCAAGGTACATTCTGGTTCTTAACAATTGGGTTGACATAGACCTTATGAAGGTCAAAAAGAAGGAAGGCCAAAATGGGGATGCCTCAGTCCTTCTTAGAAGAGAGAACAAAACACTCACAGGAGGAAATGCAAGGTCAAATAGAGGAGCAGGGATTGAAGAAAAGATCATTCAAAGGTTACTTCACCTGGGCAACTGCCACATATATAGCCACCAAACCCAAGCTGTATAGCTGATGCCAAAAAGTACTTACTGGCATGAACCAGATAGAGATTCCTCTTCAGTGTCTCTACCAGAGTCATACAGATACAGCTGAGCATGCTTGCAGCTAACCATGGGTCTGAACGTGGGGACCGCAATGAGGGTGCTATAAAAAGGACTGAAGGAGCATGAAAGGTTGCAACCTCATGGGAAGAACAACATTATCAACCAACCAAACCCTCCAAAACTCCCATGGACTAAAACACCAGCCATTAAGTGCACATTGAGAGACCCATGGTTCCAGTTGCATATGTAGCTGAAGATAGCAGTGTCTGGCATCAATGTGAGAAGAGGCCTTTGATCTAGAGCGGATATGTTTTCCCAATATAAGGGAATGCCAAGGCAATGGGGTGGAGAGAGTGATTAGGAGGGAGTGTATCTTTGAGAAGACAAGTGGAGGGGGGATGGGAATAGGGTGGGGGGAAGAGATAACATCTCAAATGTAAATACAGAGTATCTAATAAAAAAAGATTTGGGTTGAAAACACAGCACTTAACACAGTTCTTCCTTGTGATCAGTAAACAGTACTTGCTCAGACCCAGACTCTGAAAAACAAAAGTCTTGTTAATGTAAAGACATCAATCCCAGTCAACATAGATCACTATTACTTTCTGGAGAGGTAGGTTTTAACCTTATAAAGTTTTGAAGTGAGCAGAAAATTGTTCTAGAGAACCACACTGTAAACACTTCGATGCCAAAAGAAATGGGAAAATATTAAGAAATTTGCATATTACATCTTTTCAAAAGTTTCAAGTGAATTACGCCAAATCTGAGTAAGCATCCTATAAATTAAGATTAAAACGAATAATCACAATACATAATTAAGGCTTGTGATAATAAGTGGCAGTGTTTCTTTAATGGGTTGTTTAGAAATACTTGTGTGTGAAGTTCTACAACACTTACAGAATTATTAGACTTTAAAACATAATTTAATACAATGGAATATTGTGTTGAAGAAAAGAGTCAGACTTGGAAAGAAAACGAAGCATTGAATGCTGTTTCAGAGTTTTGAACTGAAGTTTTTAATAGAAACCTTTTAAACAAAGTGGTTTTAAAAACTGCTACCTGTTTTACACATGACAGCTTTGGAAGCTAACATTACTAGCTTGTGGGGTAACTAGGTCTTTTAAATCTGAGATATCATATAAGTTGAATATTTATGTTTGAAACAAAATTAAACCTCTGAATGTTCATTTCGGTACAGAAAAATTACTCTCAGCAGCATCAGAAAAATTCTGTTAACACTGCATTATACTCATCTGTTCACTTGGGGAAATTGAATTAAATTTTCTTCTTCTTTTTTTTTTTTTTAAATTTGGTTTGCCCTAAGAAAAACTCAAGAATAAATGAGAAGTCTTTGGAACCCATTAAACATTTAAAATTTTACCATATGGAAAAGCAATATTAAACTCTGGCACCCAAACAAGAGCTTCTTTGAAAATATCACTGTGACTCGGGAAGTCTGATTCCCCTGTGAAGACCCCAAAAATCATAGAAAGAATGGGAGAGTTATCCAACTCACATATCAGGGCACAAGGCGGCTGTATATCACACAATGCATACACATCTTTTTCAGAGGGTTGGTGGGTACCCGAAAGGAAGTCTCAGACTCACACCTAATTTCAGCTTCTATATATCCAAGATGTTGCTGGCGAAAACAAACATTATAGACAAAGATGCTTGGTAACCAGAAGATACAGGTTTCTGCAGATTTTTTGATTCTCAGAATCTCTGTTTCATTTTAGATCTACAGAAATTTCTTTTTGTGGAAAAATGAATATATGGTTCTACAAGTGGTCACAAATTTAATAAATATTGGAAGAAATTTTCAAGCAGTAAACTTGTATTGAGTATTGGTTACATGAATAAGAATTGAGTTTCTTCCTTCCCTTCTGGGTTAAGGGGGTGCTTTTCTACCTATTTTCTGTCTTTCTGTCTGTCTCTCTTTGTGTTTGTCTGTCTTTCTGTATGTCTCTGTCTCCTTCTCTCTGTCTCTTTGTCTCTGTCCCTGACTCTGTCTCTGTCTGTCTGTCTGTCTGTCTGTCTCTCTCTCTCTCTCTCTCTCTCTCTCATCTATGTTAAAGAAGAATAATAGCAAGGCACTATACCTACCACAGTAAGGGTCTACCTCGCTACATCAACAATAGACAGTAGTTCACATGAAAATGAATAAACCTACATCTCTCATTCTTCATTAAAGTGTATAATATTTGCAATAGAAGGGTAGTTACTGCAGGAGTCCAGAGCTGGTCAATATGAAGAGAGTAGGTAGCCATAGGGGCTCAGTCCCAACTGGAACAAATACAGTGCAACCTGCACACTTAAGGCTCAGAAAAAAATCATGAAATAGAGGGGAGAATGATTGTTAAAGCAAGAGGACCAGGTGTGAGACAATGTTGTCTAGATCTAACAGGGATGTGTATGTATAAAACCATAACAATATGCCTGCACCAGCAAGGCTTATATAATGATCCTACAAGTCAATAAAGCCAACTTGGATGTGGAAAGTTGTGCAAGGTCCCGCACCTAAATGAAAAGCTAAAGAAAATGAATGGATGCTGAAAGATGGAAAATCAACTTTCCTTAGGAAAGAGAACTGACAGGTAACACACACACATACACACTTAAGAGTTCATGAACTTGAGAAGGAGTTGGGGATATATGGGAGTGGACGGTAGAGAGGGTGAAAATGAAATAATGAAAGTATAGTATTCATATATAAAATTTTAAAAACTAAAATAATTAATTAAAAAACTACGAAACTAACTTTTCCATACAGCAGTCCAGCACTGTGAAGATAAGCTGGAAATGGATTTGAAATTCAGTGGGATGCTTTAGAAATTAAGGGATCCACAGGCAGGATGATTTGCTTACACCCACATTCTATACAAAAAAAAAAAAAAAAGAAGAAGAAGAAAGAAAGAAAGAGAAAAAAAGGAGAGGCTCACAGTAGAAACATCAGAAGTGTAGTTTCTCTCTGAGTAAAATTCCTAAATATTCAGAGAATGCAAATGCCTAGCTAAATTCATGTCACACTCTAATCAGAGCTGCAAGAGGCTGAGAAACACATTTTAATTTCAGGCTCTGAATTTAAAGGAGCATGCATGAAAAGATTCATTGTCTACTTAGTGACAGTTCACAGTGTCTATCCTCTGTGTACTGAGTTTTCTAAGCAGGGAAGATAACAAATGTATTATTGCATTTCATGTATTAGCCAACTGTGTGAAAAAGGAGGCCACAGTTGAAAGAGGGATGTCAAGCTTACTCTCTGCAGATTCCCAATTTCAGCCATATTCTTCTTTTGATGCCCTGTAATGTGTGAGCAAATTATAAAGTTATCTACTTAAAACACAACCAATGTGAAATAGAAAGATGAAGGAAAGAGGAAGGAGTTGTATTCAACAAAATCACACACATACATGGAAATAATAGCTAATTACAATGTCTCTCATTTCTGCAGGCAGACATTAGCATTTTTGGATTCCTTCATGCTTTGATATCTCACATTTTCTTCATCTGTGCAGGATTTTCAAATCCTTGCTGTGTATATCGTAGTCATGAAAATCTTCTCTAGTGAAATATTTGAACTGGGGGAGTTATTTTATTGGATTGCTGTTATCTTCCAACATTCTTTATCCCAGGGCTGCACAAGACTAGGGATGTTTCTAGGGAGTCAATAAAGTTTCTACAGTATCAACTGTGTCTCCCAGTAATAACCATAACACCAACAGAATAAGTGACACTTATCCCCATTGTTTTAGTCACTGGAGGAGCTTGAAATTATCCCATTTTTACTGAAATGTTTCACTTGGTCTCAATGTATTGCGGTGTGTCTTTGTCTCCTGAATGATCAGATGTCTGAGATAACTCAAAGTCAGTGATAAAAACAAATAGATTTTTAGTTTTGTATTATTTATTATGAATATAGATACCCTATTATTCTCAGACCCTTTGTTTCCTTTTTTTATGTACTTAGGTCATATGTCTTTATGCAGCAATATAGTTTCCATTTCTATCTTAGCCTCTGCAGATTCTCATTTAAATGGATTTAAGAACATGCTCAGATATTGATATTAAGTAAGAGATAACTAAAAACCAATCAGTATCAATAACCCTGAAGCTTTGATAAGTTATCCAGTATGCATTCCATCTTTCTATAAGGCTTTGGGTGATTAAAAAAAAAGAAATTGAACAGTCCATAGTTATAGAGAATCCCAACTCTATCTTTCTAACTCAAATCATGTTTTATTAAATATATCTAAAGTTTTTAAAGTTTAATTTGCATTCATATAGATTAAGTAGGCTATGGTAGACTTCTTTCCTCTTTTATTCTAGGAATACTAGTTAAACTACTACCCTGTGAAGATCTGCAAGTCAAACCATTCTGATTGCTACTGTCTCTCTGGGTACCACACTCACCCTGTCTTAGATGTTGCAGTGATCCGATTATCCCAGATCTGTCTCATCATTCTCTTTGAAATGTGATGCTTTGAAACATAGTGCACTCTATTCCTGGCCTTAATTTGGTAATTCCTCATGTGCTACTGCTTCTATCAGAGTATTTCTTAGTTCTTCTGTAGGCTGAGTCCCTTTTCAGAGGCAAGAAAAACATAAGATAGCTTGATGCCCACTGGAAACCAATACCCTAAAATTTTTAACCTCATTCTGTATATAACCTGATGTGGACTAAATGCTTGGGCCTCCATCACCAAACTCATAGTGAAGTCTTCACTCCTGATGATGGAGTCAAGAAATTGGCTTTTGGGATCTACTTAGGCAGTAGGAACAAAGAACATATGTGTAAGATTAATGGCCGCACAAGGGAAGTATTAGCTAGATCCCTGTCTCCTCATTTTGTGAGAACACACCAAGAATGTACCACGTCAGAAACAGGCTCTGACCAAACTCTCTGACATCACCTTCGTCTCAGAATTCTGAAGAATGCAAGTCCAAGGTGTTGCATATCTGTTTGGTCAAACCCCAAGCATGATATTCCAACTTCATTTTGTGTTAGAGGTGGAGAAGTCTCTGTCTGAAAGTGCTAGTTCTCTGAAGGCACAGGATGCATATGCCTCTGTGACTTCTTTGCTTGTCTTTTTTTTTTTTTTTTTTTTTTTTTTTTTTTTTTTAAGTTTGGAAGCAACATGAAAAGATGACCAAGTCACGGGTGGAAACATAATTAATATGTTCCATTTCTGAAGTGTTTTCCTTGTATTTCTGTTTATCATTTTAACAAACACACACACACACACACACACACACAAACCAAAAATATATTACTTTTAGGTTCTTTGAGCTGAGTGTGAGTTTCATTATTTAAGATGTCTTCACTCCCCAGAAACCTGGTTTCTATGCATAGGGACTATTGAAGATGCCGCATACAGCTCACTGAAATAATGGAGTAAGTTATGCAGTTAAATTTAACAACAATGCGGTGCCATGTGACAATTCTGTTTGAATGCACTTCTTTTCTTGCTCTTATATTATCAAGACACATTTGCTACTCTCAGCTCTCTGGATCTTCAAGACGATCAAGACTTCATCTATCCTGATGTCCAATTTAGTCTATTAGCCTTTATTTAAAAGACTTGTAAAAGCAACTATTGGGAAGTACTTTAAATGTGCCAGATTAGAAGTTGGAGGTTACCCATTGATGTTTAAAGTCCCTGCTTCCGTGTGAGGATGCATAGGTAAAGCACTATAGGGGCAACGTGTGGGCTTTGGGAAGACATTGAGTCACGAAGGTTCTCTACTGTCAGCATACAGGGAAATTCCTTACTTGTGACATCCACGTTTGTATTATAGTATTCTTGTAGCTAATTGTTTTAAATTATTCATCAAGCCTTTTAAGTATTTTTAAGTATTTTATGTATTATCATTAGCCTCAACTCTCCTTATCTAGTATCCAATTTCTTAACCCTTATCACAGAAATTAGGAAATCATTTAGGGCCAATCAATGACAGTATTTTATTTGGTCTGGGATTGTCCTACTAATAGGCATGTTATTCAACCACCCAACCAGAGAGACTTGCTATTGAGTCCTGTATTGACTAATGTGGAAATAATTCTCTTACCCTTTGAAATATATGTCCAAACTATATCAGCTTAGAGTTATTTTCTTACTGTGTGGAGGAAGGCTGCCATATTAAGGATGAATGAAGCAAAGTAGATTTAAGCTTGACCCTCATTTTTTTTTTGCTTTGTTCAGTAAGGCTAAGAATTTAAAAGACAGCACTAACTTCATTGAATGAAAAAAGGAATATTACTGGCAAAGTTTTAGGAGACTCACATCCTGAAAACCATGGCTTCTCCTGGCTCAGAGCACTTGTCTGATAGTTTAGGGTTACAGATGCTAATGTTTCATCTCAAGAAATTCCCTTTTCTTTTAACCCATTCAAAAATACAAGTAAGGAGAAATAGCAGTGTAATTCTAAACCTTGGATGTAACTCAGTAATCCAGGGTAGTTCACCCTTGACGAAAGGAGCATGCTGAAGTCGAAGTGAGAATATGTGATAAACAGAAGGTAGACTTGAAACGTTGGCAATATTTTACAGGTATAAACTTTATGGTTGTGAAAACATTGCTTTTTGTTCCTCAATTCTAATGATCATCATTTGGAAAAGAAAAAAAAAAACAACTAGTAGTAAAATCAACTTTACAGATCTACTGTTAAAGGTAAGTAGTAAAGGGTCTATTGTAATACACCTGGCTGTTAACCCTTTTTCAAATACGTTCTGGCTGGTTATTATTACTTTTGCAGCAGTAATAGTGTAGCCAGAATTAGCACTGGAAACCCCAGAACTGAAGCCACCATGGAGAGCGTCTGCGCTTTGGGACTGTGTGGCAAGGTCAGGAACTGAAGAGAGGTCAGGAGGCCGTGATAAAGGCAGAGCCTGTGGAGCTTATAAGACATCAGGATCATGAGATTACTGCCAAAGACGAAGGGGCTCTGTGGAGCCAGCCTGAGGTAGTGACTTATGTGTGAAAGACCCGGTTTGAATGGTGAAGCTGCCCAACCTTTTGCAGCCTAGAAAATCACCCCAGATGTGGGACGTTGAACTATAGTATTTAATTTGTACAACTGGAGTTTGGTTTCACTTTGATTTGATTGTAGATTGTTTCAATTGTTTGGTTTTTGACGTTTTACAGAAGCCCACAGTTAAAAGACCTTCAATCTTAGACAGACTTTGGCTGTTTAAAAGAGACTAAAATTTTCAAGTGCCTAGATTTTTTAAGACCTTGGGAGACTTTTAAAAGCTGGACGATGGTTTATATTTTGATCCTGATATTAATATAAAATATTGCGGTTAAACAAAAACAGGAAAGCTATCTATGTGTGTCAAGGTGACAAAGTCAGTTGTGTGGCTTTTTGTCAGATTTTACAGAACGAGAGTGACTTCAACTGCGAAAAATACCTCAACAAAATTGACCTATATGCAAGCCTGTAAGGCATTTTACTGATTAACGATCAGTGCGGGAGGGCTCAGGGCATTGTGGGTGGTGCCACTCCTGAGCAGGTCCTGGAATATATAAGAAAGCAAACTTGGAAAGTGAAGAAGAGCTAGCCAGTAAGCAGTAGTCCTCTATGGTCTCCGTTTCAGTTCCTGCCTCCAGGATCCTGCCTTTGGTTCCTGTTCTTATGCACCTACATGATGGAGTACTATTGTAAACTAAAATAAACCCCTTCCTCCTTGGGATGCTTTTGGTCACAGCAATAGAAAAGTAAAGTAAGATACTTCCTTATTAATATAATAAGGCAAAGCTTTAAGGGAGTGAGGTTTGCTCCTATCATGCACGACAGGCTTATTATTAGTAAAATGCACATTAGTGTTCATTTTTAACATTAATGTGACATAAGACACTACAAATATAGTACCCAATATTTAACATGACACTTAGTACTACCATAGTAAGTCTGAAACAGATAACATATTTTATGAAGTATATAAATTGGTAAGCACTATGTTTCAAACACCACAGTAAATATTAATTACTTATCTTATCCTCAACCATTGTTGAGTAGGAAGCAAGCACTGTAAGATTCAGAAAGGTCTTCAGTGCTGAAACCGGCTTGTACCAACTTGCAAGAACCAATTGCTATCTTTTCAAGAGTGCTGTGAGCTACTGTCTAAACACTTTAATGACTTCACATAGAATTATAAAGAGCTATAATTAAATAACTTATGTTGAAAATAAAGGCAGTGAAGTCTAAAACGCGACCCTCTTCTAGTCATTTTACTGTATATCACTTTGTTCCCTGCCTGTAAGATCACTTCCAAGCTGCCTGGTTGAAGGTCAGGATGGCTGCCTGTCTTACCAGTAGCTTGGTCTGAGATACAGTGTTTCTAATTTAAAATTAGCCAGTTTGCCAGCATCTACTGCCTAGAAATCAATGCACAGCTACAAATAAGATTGCTTTCTCCCCCACAGAACTAAAACTGTTACATATGCCCTCGTCCATCTCTAGAAAAGACATCTATTCAGAACCAGATATAGAAATGATCTTCTATTTACAGACCTTCCGAATTTTGTAGTGGGGAGGCTGCTTTGGGTTAAGAAATGACAATCTCCATCGTCAAGAAGTTTCTAACCTTTGCAAAGGTGTGTTTTTATGGCAAAGTACAGAAGTCACACTCGGATAGAGTGGATTTGTGTGGGCTGGAAACAGCAGTTTCTCTGTGTCGTTGAGAAGGGAGATTACAACAGCAAGAAGGTTGCAAGCCAAGGATTTCTCAGTCACCATTTGCTTCTTCTGACAAAAGGAATGTATTGTTTTTAATGCACTACTTAAAATAAGTCAGATTCTGTAGATAGAGGTTTTGGTAATTAGAGCTGACAGTAGTTGTAATTTTAGGGTGTGACGAACAATTGTACCTGGTTTGTCTTGCAGCAGCTAGGGAGGAATTGTAGCAATCACTGGGCTCCAGTCATTTACCTGTCAACAGAAGCAATACAGAAGCAGCACAAAGAAGGCAAAGGTGGAGGAGCCAGGGAAATTATTTCCAGAAGTTGCATCATGGTTCAGAGTAAGGACATTGATGTCCCTGGTAAATCACAAATCATTGCAATTAGATTATTAAAAAAAAAAAAAAACTCATGGACAACACTTTGCTAAATACTTTCTTGGAGCAATTTACATAATTCAAGGTGTCTATAAGATCAGAAACAAAACACATGACATGTAATAAGAATGTGTGCTAAATAATGAATTATCATTCTTTGCACATAAAAAAATTAGAGCCAAATAGTAAAGAAAATCTAAGTGCCCAGATCATAGCTGCTGCACCATATATGGATCAGAATCACATTCTCGCCTTCTTAGACTGAAATATTTTCTAAGTCACATATGCCAGTGAAGCCAGGATTTTTAAAGATGACACAATTAATTCCCAGCTAACCTCAAATTTTTCAGAATATTCAATTAATACAAATAAATTCATATGCCAGTTTTAGTTTTCTTTTGCTATGTTATTGATGGCTTGATCAGCTCATGTAATATACCCATAAGACATTGCAATCTGCTGAATTTCACAATTCTATATACCCTAAGACCAGATGCTGAACGATAGTGGTGAGTTCTCAAGAAGTTTGAGATCTTGTAATGATCCTTGAAAATCTGCTGTATTCTTCTCAACTTAGTCTGTGTTTCAGTCTACTTAGTTATTATAAGAAAATGCCTTAGGATGAATGATTTATAAACAGCCGAAGTTTATCACTCACAGCTCTGGGTTCTGGAAAGCCCACAGTCCAGGTGCTAATGGATTCAGTGCACAGTGAATGGTTATATTCTTCTTTAGAGATGAAAGAATCTTTCTACATCCTTACACGGTGGAGAGAAGACCCTCCAGACCTCTTTCAAACAACACTAATCCCTCTGTCAGGGCTCCACCCTCATGACCTAATCATTTCTTCACTGAATACTGTCACTGTGAGGATTTGGTTTCATATGAACTTTAGGAAGACATCTCCAGGACATGACACTAGTTAGCATAGTATGCTATGGCTCAAATGAGTAATTTTTCCCATTTTACTATTTAATTTTGCAAAATTTATATTATTATTATCATCATTATCATCATCATTATCCTAGTATATAGAGTATTTCACCTTAGCATCCTGGTGTTTTGTGAGTGCATACAAACATATGCGCACACACACACAAACCACATAATATACCCAGTATATATAACACTCACACAACATATCACATATCACACAACAAACACATATATATATACACATGGGCATACCACACATGTACAAACATACACATACCATACACAAATTCCCAGAGCATACATGAAACTCACACATACCCACACATATACATACAGCATATATAAAATATAAACACATGCCACATACATACACAGAGCATACACAACACTCACATACACACACATGCATACACCATAGCTACACACACATACACACATACACACAACATAACAAACACCACACAGACACACAATATAACAAACACTACACACACACACACACACACACACATACACAATATAACAAACACCACACACACACACACACACACACACACACACAAACACAAGCACACATTACTCACCATTGTCTCCTATACCCTTTTTTTCTTGACAAAAATATATGAAAATCTGAAATATTCAGATTGAGTTAGTATGGGTGCGTTTTTCAAAACCACAGTAAAAGCAACGCAGAGAGCGTGGGCTTCAGAGTGAAACCTGCCTGGAGTTGAGGTTTCCCTCTACCATTGAGTTAGCTACCTAATGAATTACACTTCTGAGTATTTTTTCAAACCACAGACAAGCTAACCACTTAAGACCACACCAAACCTCCAAACCTGTAAACATGACAAGAACACCATGCTTGTCAGATGCTGGGTGTTTCCTAAACATCATTCATCTCTATTAGTCTTATGAAAACATAGATGCTGATGTGACCCCCCGAGGTGGAAGAGGATTCTTGGGGCAATAACTTTAAAAAATAGTCTGATCTGTAGTGGTATTTTCATAAAACTGCTTCCCAGATGAACCTGGGAAGCTGGGAGGTCACGTGCTTCATAGAGCAAATGTCAGTTTATGACGGAGATGGCCAAAGCAGCTGGACTTGCTTTTATCTACACCTGTGCAAAACCGATTGCTTTTTATTTTTCTAGGGTGTGTGACTATCAGGAGCAGTGCCCTCATTTCCTTGCCTGCACTATCTACTTTCTCATTAATAGATAATAATGACGCTGTTTACTTTCTTCTTTATGATTCCCTTTTAAGTCAAAGCCCAATTACTGACACGGACGCATAGGAAACTTGAGAGCCCACTAGCCTGAAAATGTCACTTAACATTAACATTAGAAAGAGCCCACTCTGTTTCTTCTACATCTGTCTGCTGATCAGAGAGTGTTGTTTGTGAGTTTTTGGGGTGTCCTCCTTTCCTCTATCTATCTGCTGGCTTTGTCTGTACGACATGTTCTCTAGACAATTATAATCATAACATTTAAGTGACTGATACCTTCTTCCAGGTCCCTCACACCTACTCTACCAATTCTGTCATTCTGTCTCTCTCTATCTCTCTGTCCCTATCTATTTCTCTGTCTCTCCCTTTTATAGAGTTCTATGTATCAACTAGACACAAACTGGAGTTATCACAGAGAAAGGAGCCTCCCTTGAGGAAATGCCTCTATGAAATCCAGCTGTAAGGAATTTTCTCAAATAATGATCAAGGATGGAGGGCCCAGACATATATATATATATATATATATATATATATGTATTGTTATTAGGTATAAACATTTTATTGTTTCCATGTAATCAAATACCCACATGTCACCTGCTTTGATTTTGCTCTCCTAAAATTGCTTTCAACATTAAGAAACATAAGATTTAAAAATATTATTTGACACTCAAATTGTTTTTATATTTCTCAGTAGACTCATGGAGGAACCAATGAATTGCTATTTCCCATATAAATAGAAGGGCAATAGAGCTAAGTGACTTAGTATGGCTTAAGTATTTCAACATTCCTGGAACAGCTGCAAAGCAAAACTCGCATCCTTTAGCCCTCACTTTTGGCTTTGAAGAAATAAAATATGAATATAAATGTTATACACTTTACCAAAGTATCTCCCAAAGACATATTTACCCGGTTCTTATCAGAGCAAACCACCATCAGGCCTCAGTGGGCAGCTGTGCATGTCAGTCTAGAAGTCTTCCTTCCCTTCCTTTCCATTAGTCACTGGAATAAATTGACTACAGCCCTTGAGCGGGAGAAGCAGGTGGTTTCTGAACTCTTTTGTTTGTTTTAAAGCTCTACTCTGTCCTGTGCCTTAGAATTCATTTCTTCACCAAAGCAATGTATTCTGAACGCCTTATAGAAAGAGCCCAACCTGCTGTTCCTGTTGACATTTTAGTAGATACCGCAAAGGTCCAAGAAACAGAGCTTAAGGATTATTTAAACAGTTTTCTGACCATATCAACACACTGAAAAGTTTTTATCAGAAGAAATGAGTCCATGCAAACAGACCTTTGATCCACAGTTCAGCAGGACAAGAACTTACACAAAACTGAATGAGTAAAGAAGGGAAACTCAGTGTGGTTATTTCTTTAGATATTATTGATATTGTTTTAATTGTCTATATTGTAATTGGTATATAAAAACACTTTGTGTTTATTATGCTTATTACCAATTGAAAGAAGCTTTATGCATAACTAAAGTGAAATGTTAAGATTGTATTTGTCTATTTACAAAGGTAGAAAATTAAAGCAAACAAAACACTCACTGATGAAACAGATAATGGAAATATGCTACAAATGCATGAAGGAATATTACTTTCAAGACAGGTGGAATCATGGCATTTGAAGGTAATGGAAGAGACTGAGGGAGGTCACTCAGGCACTAAAAGACAAATTTCTCATGTTTAGACACATGTGTGGGTCCTAACTTCAAATCTTTTGTATTGTGTGCATAGCCTAAAGTAGACATGAAGGGCAAGGGAGTAGATATGGTCATGGAATGATGCATTTATAGAGAGGGGTGATAGAGTTTAAGGAAAATGAAAGGAGGAGGGGAATGCTGGAACAGAAAAGGCAAAGAAGGAAGGAGAGGAAGAGTGATGGGAAAATGGGAAGAGGTGGGGGATTGATCAATATGTTTAATCTGACAATGTATGCATGAAGAACTTACGTGGGAATGTAAGACCTTAGCACCCAAGCAAACAATGTTTAAGAGATAGTAGAACAGATGTGATATGAAGATGTGATATGAGAAGCAGGTGGTTTTACTGGGAGCTAAAGGTTTAAGCAGGGATGGGGAGGGAAACAGAGATGGAGTGAGACAACTCAAACTAAGTATGTGTGGCAAAGCCTTGTGAAGCTTTCTGGTTTTGAAGCTAACTAAAAATAATTTTATCTAAAGCGGGTTTTAATAGAGGTACCCCACCTGAAGGAACAATGTTGTTCACAGAAGACACAGGCTAGTGAATGAAAATGTCAGTGTCAGGTGTGGGGTACTTTTCTTGGGGTTATTGATAGGGGGGCATCAGGGACACACAAACTATGCAGACTGTTGACTATGTTTGTGGGTGCCAACCATAACTAGGTGCTATGCAGGCTGCTAGGGGAGAACCAGGACTCTGTGTACTACAATACTGACCTACCCAGCAAGATGGATCCTTTAGTACAATAGTGGTAAACTGTTTCTGGAGATAGCCAACCCCTCTATCGGAAAGGAACTGGTATTGTAAGCATGGTCAAAATTCACAGCTAGGGAAGCCATAGGCCTAAACAGAGACACTATTGATAATACTTTTCTTAAAGTTATCAAACTGCCTTCTAAATATGTTTATATTCATAGATTTGAGCTGTTCATAACCATGGTCAGAGAAGTTTCTTCTTTCAGTTGGTAGTGTTTAATGCAAAGGTTCATAACTAAAAGTCCCGAGAATCAGTAATAAAGGGTGCTCAGCATTAAACTGGGACATACACTCCAGGCCACATGCCCCATGAAGCTCAGAGAACATAGTGGAAGAGCAAGAAGAAAGCTGAAGAACTCGGAGGAATACTGTGAAGTGCTCCCTCTGGGCAAGGCACAGTGGTTGGGCATTCGATGGTTACCTGGACCTAGATCTACATAAGATCAAACAAGGTAAACACCCCAGTACATAGAGGGGAGGAACTCTGAAGACCAGTTACTTTCCTTTGGGTCCTGTCCTATGACTCCACACCTAAGTTCATGTAGGACATACTCACAGGACTCAGAGTTTGTTTTGTTTTAAGTATATGAAGTTGGAAAGGAGAAGCGCTGTGTGGGAACCTGAGAAGAATTGGAGGGAGGGAATGGCTGGGAGTAGATATGATCGAAATGAATACAAGAAGCTGTGAAATAATGAATTGAAAGGTGATGATTATAATTGCATTTTGTTGTTGCTGGTTCCTCAGAACCGTGAGTCCGATCCTTTCCTTGAGTCTTGCTGCATTTCACACCAATGTATTTATTTGCATAGGCTCAGGAACAGTCTGTTTGTTCTCTTCCCAAGGTGAGGAGGGATGAAGAGATGCCTCAGCAGTTAAGAGCACTGGCTGCATTTCCAGATTTCGGTTCAATTCCCAGCACCCACATTGGTGACTCACAACTCTCTATAACTCCATGACACCTTTGTGCTGGATTCCATAGCCACTGAGTGCATATGATGCACATACATGCAGGCATGTAAAATACACATAAAATTTTAAACAACACTTCTTATAGATACAAACAGGTGAATAGATTGTGCACTAAGCTTCATTGCCATGCGTTTTCTTGAACTTGAAAGTCTACAGTTAGAGTATATGCCTTAACGTTCTATGTAAAGCCAAATGCCCACAAAATCCTCTCTGGACAGTCAGTGTTATACTTGACTTACAATGCTCCGGATTTACATCGATAAGAAAGAACACTCTCTAGTGTGTCAGAGACCATACCATAAGCATTTCAAGAGAGAGAAATTGGTGTGTATTGTGGGTATAGCAGATAAGGTTAGTTTTTTTTTTTTTTTTTTTTTTTTTTTTGTACTTTATTCTCTATACAAAGATAGAAGGACAAATAATCATAAATACTTTAAATTTAAATCTAGGATTTCTTATTAAAAGTTCCATGTAAGGCTAGGTAGATGGCTCAGTGGCTTAGAATATGATCCTTGCTTCCAGAGGAAATGAGTTCAATTCCCAGAATATACATTCTGTGGTTCACAGCCCACCTGTAACTCTACGTTCAGGGGATTTCACATTTCTTTTCATCCTCTATGGACACCTGAACTCACATGCATGTATCCACACACAGACGAACTCATATTCCCATCACTAAAATTAAATAAATATTTGAAAAAACCAAAACAAGCTTCATGTAGTAGTTAACATACTGTATTAAGTAGTTTTCCTTTTATTTTTGGTTGAGAGCCTAGGCTGTAATGGATGAACCATCTCTCCAGCCCAGGTATCTGTATCTGATTCTCAGTATCAAATAGCTCTGTATTTATTGTCAAGACTCAAAAAGGCTCTAAGGAGTAATGACCTCTTTTTATTATATTATATAATTAGTCCAATATGAGACTAGTCATATTTGGTATAATCTAGAATAAACTCTGTGGATTGCTTATGATCAAACTTGGGAATTATACAGATAAAATATTATGTAAAACCTAGATATAAGTTAGATTTTCAAGGAGGCATGGCTTTTGAATGTCACATGGTTAACACGCTTCCAGCATGACTAGTTTCCTCTCCACATGCATATGTATGACCACCTTGTCATTAAATCTTTAATTTGCATCCAGACACTGGCACATTTCTTTCTCTATAAAAGAGGTAACCTAAAAGTTTACTGTGTAATTGCTTTGTAGGATACCTAAGTAGCTTAATACTTAACAGGTATATTTTAATACTTCCTCCCTTTTTACTGTTTCATTTTGTTAATTTTTTTTTCTTTTTTCTTATTTAATGCAGGTAAGTGTTCAGTTTCTTACATACTTTTAGAACTCCTGTGCCATGTCAGTAATGACCCACATTAGTGTGTAATTTTATATTAATATGTCCTCCCTTCCATTTTCTGTAAAATGTACTTTGATGCCTTTGAATCTCACTGGGTGAGGTTCTGCACGCCTGTAAACAAAGAGAAGGCTTTTCCCTTGTATGTGGAGTGATATCATTTCTCCCTTATCTCTAAATGGGAAGGAGCTAATGTGGTTTATGGTTTAGATAACAATGGGGTGTTCTTGAGCCCATGTGAAATTACTGGCTGGGTCTGAAAAAGTCTGAGCATGTCTAGAAAGTGAGTGGAAGATACCCATCAGAACAGCCCTTTCATGATAATATCTTGCCCCCAGTAGATGCTACAGAACAGGGTGTCCATATAGTATTATGCTTCCAAACTGTCATGATTTCAGTGGTAGCATCTGCAGTGATAACCAACAGAGTGGGTGTCACCAGGGAAAAGCTGGTGCCATCCAGAAGGAGATGTTAGCTATTGTAAGAAATGGTAGCAATGTCTAATGTGGTGGTGGTACCCAACACAGGGACAGCAACATTTGGAAGAGACATCGGGTACATTGGCGCTGAAAGCAGTCTGGAAGACAAACAAAGAATTCTAAGTGCATTCCTCACTAGAACTTTCTAGAAGATGAGAACCTAACACAGACACTGCCTTAAGGATGGCTTCTGAATATCATTAAACTGAAATCCGTTTATGACTGACGTTCTCTGGAGAGAGACTGGAGGGCATCTATTTTGAGTCCCAGCATTAATTATAAAGAGGCAAGCTGCTTTCAGGGGCAAGGCACGATGCTGTTTTCTGTAACAGAAATCAAGAATACCAAATGTTTTCACCTAAACAGAAGAGAGATTTCCTCTCAGAGGTGACTCACAGGACAGCTACAGGCAACCAAACTTCAGAAAAGTGGTCCAGAGACCATGGAGAAGTGCAACCGGGAACTGGGATGACACCCCTGCTCATTAGTGGTTATAAAATCACTCGTTAATGAAGATGTCTACATATATTTGCGAAAGCCCTTACCTATCCCCTGACCTCATTTTAGAAAACTAGTGATAAAGATTTTCCTGGACCCATTCAATTAAAATAACAAAGACTGTATTACCTGAAGGAGAATGAGACAGCTATAACAATAAATAGGGAGCGTGCCATTAATATCTTTCTGAGAACCAAATGAGCTTATGCTATCACTAATGACAACGAGGAGAATGCATATTGTTACTGCATAAAAAGCAAAATGTACACTAAATGAAAGTTACCAAATGACCTCTAGTGCTTAGTCAACTTAAGTCTCTTTGGTTTCCATCTTTTTAGCAATTACAGACTATTGAAATTAAAAAGAAAAAAAAGGCAGTGAGGTTCTCTAGCATAGGATGAAAAATATTCATTGTCTACGCAGATTACAGAAGGTGGGATAAGAATAGAGTTTCTTTTCATTTTGCTAAAACAATTCAAATTTTATATGGCCAGAAAACAAAAAGAACCATAGTTTTGATCATTTCTCATATGGCCCCACTCTCTCCCGTATTAAATCAAAAATGATCAAATGAAATAAAGAAATGAAGTAAGTAATATTAACTTAATGGGGACCCAGAATCTTATGCAACATGGCCTGAATTTGGTCATGTCGGTTCTATCACTTAAGGGGAAAACTCTGCCTGGAAGAAAGTCTGTTCTTTGAGTTGCTTCACATATGCTAAGGCACAGTAGTAAATGTCAGAGTGCAACAATGTTAGAGTCTTGAGAATGTAGGGACTGGGAACCAGCTAATAAGCTAGAGAAAACAGCAAAATAATGTGTGTGTGTGTGTGTGTGTGTGTGTGTGTGTGTGTGTGTGTGTGTGTGTGTGTAATAAGGTCATGTCCTTTATGAATAGCAAAAGAGGAAGATTCTTCTTAGAGCAGGGATGGGGGAGGAACAAAAAAGAATCTGTAGATTTTGTGATCCACATATACAGAGGCATTAAGGAGTCACTTGGACTCAGAATCATAAAAAAGACAAGGAATTTCTCTAAAGGACTTTAGTGAAACCATGACTGTAATATTTCATTTCCGGTTATACAGCATTGCTTTGTATTTGTGTGAGAGAAGAAATCCAGAATTTTTTTTTAGATTTTCAGAAAACATTGCAATATATGAGGAAAATAGGGACACTGAGCAGGGTATTCTTTTCATCTCAGAGAAAATAATGCAAATCATCAACAAAATATGGGCACAGGTTGGTTTGGGGTCTCAGTTACAGAGCTGGGTGGGAGTCAGTGCCTCTGATTCTGCAGATGTGTCCATCCATAAAGGGAGTCCAGTATGCCATGCAATGAGAGATGGAGCAGTTCCGTGCACAGCCCAGGGAAGCACGCCTTTCTCTTCTCTTTGGATTACATAGGCATACTCTCTGCTCTACAATGCATTGGAAGTAGATTTAATTCTGCCTATATCTGTCTAGATTTTTCTATTACACTGTGACAAAATTAATTTTTCTGTCTTTTGGAGAAATGTCTATTACTTTTCAAATCCCATTTTCTTTCTTTTCTAACATTTAATGAAATCTATCTTATAACTACTAAATATTTCTTTTTAAAAATGTGTTCTAATAGAATTGCATCTCGTTTTCTCCTCTCTTTCCTCCAGCTTTTCTAGTCTCTCTAATCCCTTCTTTGTCCCCTATTCTCAAATTGTTAGAATACTTTTATTATTATTTTCTTATCTATGTATGTATGATGTATGTATGTATGTATGTATGTATGTATGTATGTATCTATCTATCTATCTATCTATCTATCTATCATCTATCCAATCCAAATTCTACTAAGCTATTAAATGATCAAAGGCAAATAGTTTTATTGCCAGATCAGTGTTTTGATTTAAATATAGATTGAGAGTAAGTTTCACAACCATATGTTTTAAACAAACAGACAAACCAACCAACCAACCAACAAACAAACATAATCCAGCTGATGAGTGTCCCTGCTTTGATGATGAGGAATGCAGTCTGCACTAGAACTTTTGGCTGCAAGGCTAGAATGTGTGGGTGATTTCAATGACACTGTGGAAGATAGGTCAGTACTACTTACTGTTCAAGAAGATGTGTGGTAGCGCAATTACCTGAAATGACATCAATAGCTCAAGCTCAAGTAGTAGAGGACTGTACGCTGTCACAAAATGGGCTACAGGTAGGCATCAAGGATAAAAGACAGTGGGATTTGTTTGCTAAATCACTCTTCTGAGCAACAGTCAACAGATTGAAGTATAAAGTGAAATTAAGATGCAAATGTTCCCATAAAGTAATACTTAAAGGTGCTTCTAAGTTTTCATCTTCATCATCTGTTAAGCCCTTGTAAGGCTTTTTTTATTTAGAGATAGTCTACAAAACATCACAAGCTGACAGTGGTTTTGTCAGAAAAAATGTTTGCTGTAAAAGAGCACAGATCATTTTTAAGTTGTTAGTCTGAAATTTCTAGACTTCTATGTGTGGTGCTATAGCTTAATTATAATTAAGGCCTCACAATCAGTGCCCAGTCATGGATCCCTGAATAGGTTAGATAAGAAGGTGATATTCTTTATATTTCTGGGAGCTATTCATTAGCATGACACCATCTATTTTTTGGAATACAGACCAGATAGTTTTCAAAACAGCCAATACCCTATTTTCTTTCTTGGGAACAGGAACAACAGAGATTTCAAATGAATCTTCAAATGTCATTGGAAAAGACAGTCTTAGTTTCCTTGAAATGTTTCAAGATTCATTTTGACTCCTTTGTTGTTATTTTCACAAATGATAGCTATCTAATGAGGGTGGAGCATAGGAAACATTATTGCTGGTGTGAATGCAACTTGTACAATCACTACAAAAATCAGTATGTTTTTCATTAAAAAACTGTGATTTTAGCTACCTCAAGACCCATCCACACCCCTCTAGGGCACATATCCAAAGGACTCTATCCTACCACAAGGACACCTGCTTAACTATGCTCATAACAGCTTTTGTCATATTAGCTAGAAATTGGAAACCACCTAAGTATTCCTCAACAGAAGTGTGAATAAAGAAAATAGGGTACATTTCAAATATTAAATACTTGTTCCCAAGACTTGGTTGCTCCCATAAGGAAATTCCCAGGGACAAGTAGAATCTCATATATACCAGCTTTTGTTGTGTAAACCTTGCCCCTCCCCCAACTTATCTCTGATTAGTTAATAAAGATGACTACAACCTGGGCTGGGCAGAAGAGAGAGGGTTGGATGAAGATTCCTGGGCTTGAGGTCTTAGGGAGGGAATACTAGTAGGAATGAAGAACAAGGAAGTTGCCATTGGGCAGGTGAATCATGACCTCTGGCCATGAGGTTGGCCTGTCAATGAAATAGTGGCCCAGGTAGAACATGGCAAATGATATCTTAGAATTTCTAGCAGGAAACTAGACAAAATAGTATAAACAGTTGATATCTGCCCAGCTCTGGTGCTTTTAGGTTTATTATAAATATAAAGGCCTCTGTGCCTTTTATTTGGGAACTAAATGATCTAAATAGGGATTAACCCCAAAGAGATGGCCTCTACATTAGGGACTCACCATGCCCATCCACCCTAGCCAATAAGTTTCAAAAGCAAAACTTTCCTCTGAAGACCTCTGCCTTCTGTAGAGTAGACTCTACATCATGACTCATAGAAAAGTCAAAAGAGTCACTATCCCATGGAAAAGTCCATTAGTGACTCGGAGTTGGTGGATCATCCCTAAGTCTGAGTCCCACTTTATCAAGTCGCTCAAAGTTCCCCAGTGAACCTGGACTTCATTTGTCTTTGATAGCAACCTGATCAAGAACACACATTTACCAGTGTGTCTCTCTTTTCTGTCTCACCTCCCCATACCACACCAATAAACTACACACACCCAAACGTGATTCCAGATTTTACTCCTCAGGAAACCCGTTCAGAGACCAGTATAACAAAGATGGCTTCAAAGTCCTCCTCTTATAACCCATTGACTGTCTACAGCAGTCTGTCTTTCTTAACCAATAGACTTTTGCAAGACACACTGGGTAGATGCTGAGATCACAGAGTAACTGCCATGGTTACTTTATTGTATTGTGTTTTGTTTGTTTGATTTTTGGGGGGAGATGCTTTTTTTTTTTTTTTTTTTTTTTTTTTTGCAGCATCAGGGATTTGATTTAGAGCCTCCCACATGATGCAAGGCAAAGCCTATACCTCTGAGATCTACTCAAAATCCTTTTTCTATCTTTCATTTTTAGACATGCTTCTCTGTGTTGAACTCGGGATCTTCTTGCCCCACCCCCTAAGTAAGTGTATTTCCAAGCTGTGCTGCCAGGATAAGCTCATGTGCTGCTTCTTAAGCACTTTAGTGTGACGAAGGAAGTCAAGCTGAAGAGCCAATGACAGCGTGGTAAGCTGTTTTCAAAGAAGGGGATTCCCATGATGGTAAGAAAGCTGACAGAGATTTCCCAGAGAAAAGATACAGCTTTTAAAGTAAATCCTAAGGAAGGACAGAGATTACGTTGAAGCAGAGTTGATCATGTGGGTTGGTCAAATGCTGATTCTGTCATGGTAGACTCAGCGCACGGAACTGTCTATGGGTTGGAAAGATAAGAGTGTGGCAAAGGAAATCACTGGGTACAGTTACAAACTAGAGCATCAGAGATTTCTCTCCATGAAATTTTAAATAGTCTGTACCATCCCTGTAAACACATTACGGTGCCCCAAGGTACTGTGGGACACAGGAGGAAAGGGACCCTGCTGTCCCCTTGGCATTGCTACAAAGTTACTCCCTCAAAGTGGTTACAAATTACACATGTCCTTTCTATAGTATTTTTAAAAACTGGGCTTTGGGGTATTAATGTGACCCATATAATTGCAGTAAGACTCAATGCCGAACACAAAAATGAGAGTGGAAATGTCTAATTTGATTTCAAGGTCTGAGAAGTTGTTGGTTACTCCAACATTAAACATATTCCATTAAAATTGTGACTATTTGGGAAGACAATTAAATATTTTCCTCTCAGTTTATAAGAGTTATGTCTCGACTGGCCATTAAGTTAGAACATAAATATTCATTAAGTTCTTTAGAACCAGCAAATGGTAATCAAATATGTAATAAAGGGGACTATTAAGCATTTACTTGTGCCTAGGGATACCATGGAAAATTCATTAAGACACTATGGAATATATTAAGAAAGAAAGTTTGAGAGTCTTTGACTCAGAGCAAGGGGGAGACATCAGTTGCCTGAAATGAGACTACAGGCTGACAGAAGCCAAGCAAACAGCTTCGAGATGTGCTTTTTCCTCACAAAACTTCCCTCTGAGCGGAGGAAACACTTGAATGTGAGGATCCTGAGCACTGAAAGTACGAGGAGAAAGTTCATGTGGAACCCTTCAGATCACTGGACCAGGCAGGCATCTGGGACTCAGGATCCCACCAGCCCAGAGAACCAAAGCAAACACCAGTGAATGGGTTTATATTAAACCAAAATGCTTCACCAGGGTAGGAGACAATAAGGCACAAGCCCTGAAAAGGAGGAAATATCTTTGGACCACACTTTTAAAGGGAGCTGAGAACTAAAGACAAAACTACACAAGGTAGAAATAAAACAAATCTGATTTAAAAACAGGCAGTTGACCTAAATAAATATTCCTTAAAAGGAGATACAGAACTGTCTGACAGGTCCATAAAGCACTGCTTACCTCCAACAAGTAGGGAGGTTCATGTTTATTCCATTTATAGCTGTTATAAGAATGACAGGAAAATGAGTCCATAGCTCAGGGAGAAAAGTGAATCCCAGCACATTGTCAGTTGGCCTATAAGTTAAGACAGCCTTTACAGAAACGGTATGAATGTATCTCCCCAAATTAAAAGCAGAACCACTAGATCCAGCAATCCTACTATTTTGTATCTGTCCCAAAAGAAATGAGTGTGTATATACCCTTTAGCCATTAAGTGAATGACGCAGAGCCGCATGCTTGCGATCCTAATACGTGAAAAGCAGAGAAAGGAATATTGATGTAAGTTCTGGGTCAGCAGGAGCTACATGATAGCATCCTGTTTAAGAGAGCAGAAGAAGAAATGAGGGGTTTGTTATTTCTGATAAAACAAAATGAATTGGAGATCATAATGTTGGGTAAAATTAGGCCAGTAGACACAGAAAGACAAGTGCTATGTGATCTGAGTCATATATTAAACTTATAAAAGTTGATCTCACAAGAGTGAGGAAGAGAATGGCATTGCCAGATGTGAGGGGGGAGGTAGGAAAGGACAAAAGCTGAGGAGAGTTTGGGCAATAAAGTCTAAGTTATGGTTATATAGGAGGAATGACGAGTGTGTTATCAGTGGACTGACTGGACAGAGAGAGACAGAGAGAGAGAGAGAGAGAGAGAGAGAGAGAGAGAGATTGCAACACTTCATATATTAAAGAGGAAATAGGACAAAAGGATTATAAATATTTTAACCATTAAGAAGTGCTACATGTTTGAAGTGAAAACTATGTATGCTTAATATAATTAAAGATGCACACATGTTTTAGAACAGCACACAATATAGTCAACGACTTGTCATTCCTTTAAAACATTTTTCATAAAAGTTCTCTTTTCTGAATGTGATTCCTTTATCCTCACATCCAGGAGCACTGGAGTTCAGAAAGCATCAATTGATCAATCTGTGATTTAATATTCCTGGATGTGAAGACAGAGGAAGGGGCCATTCCCCCAGTAGCAGTCTGACTGCTGCTGGACCACTGAAGGACATGAAGCGGGGAAGTGACAAAGCCAACTAACTGATCCTGTCTACAGCTGAAGACTCATCAGGACAGAACACAGGAGAAGGTCGAAGAGGACAAAGGATGCAGAGAGATGCATGAGGACTCCCATCAGTGTACACAGGAGTAGTGCCAGGGGTAATTTCTTATGGTTACTATAGTAAACTTAGTAGCTGGGAATATTGATTTATCATTCTAGATTTCTGCTTGTTAGAAGGTTGCCATGGGTCTTAGTAGACTAAAATCAGTGTTCACAGAGCTATGATTCTTTCTAGCAACTCCACGGGGGACCCATTTTCTTATTCTGTGGCATACTGAAATGCTTTCGTACTCGGTGCCTTCCTTTATCCTCACATCCAGGAACACTGATGCTCAAGAGGGTACCAGTTGACCAATCTGTGATTTAATATTCCTGGACGTGAGTCTAGAGGAAGGGACCATTTCTCTAGTTGCAGGCTGACCTTTATTTCTCTGCCCCACTTTTTCCTGACTTACAAGACCTTGTCATGTTGGAAGATCCCAGTGGTTGTACTATTTCCATCTGAGAATCAGGTTAATTTCTCCATAACTTCTATGCAAAAGGTAGGATATGTCCACCTTGGGGAAGCCACCATTTCTACCTATCATGGTTCCCCTTCTTAGCACCATCATGATGATTGGTGTCAAGAGGAGTTTGGCTAACATAGCTTTGTGTTTCCTTTGACATTCATGGTAATCATTAGGTGTGTGGTCGTGATCACTTCAGAATGAATCATCATTTTCTTATTTGAGTTGGAGTCTTCCTTAGGCCCCACTGACTCCATTTGCTGATGGGAGAATCTAAGGATTATCATATTGTGATAATTATCATGTTGTGTAAGACTAATCAATATCTATTAAGCTACCCTGACACAGAAGCCTACATGCTATCATTATTTCACTGTACTTTCAGTAAAAGCTGCTACACTTGATTGCCTGGCAGTGGATAATGTTGGGGTCTCAGTGCTAAGTGTCATGGACCACCCCCAACCACTGCCGTCAGTAGGAAACCTTGCTTGACTGTATGAACCTATGAATTGTTCTTGCTCTGGGAGAATTAAAAGGGAGCTTTGAAAAAATGGAGGATAGTTCCAAGAGAATAGAGTAAAGTCAATGGATTTTGAGCTTAAAAATCTGGGGGAAACGGCTTAGCAATAAAATAAGCCAGATGATGGGAGACTAGAGGCAAATTTAAAATGAGGAAAAGCCAACTGATGTTTCTACTAGGAATTTCTATGAAGGTGAACATATCTCAAGCAGCCACTTCTAGTCAGCATTTTACTTTAAACAGAGGAGATACATTAATGAGTTCTCTTTACTCCCTTTGTGGGTATGTACGAGCATGTGTGTGTGTTTGCATGGATGCGTACATGTGACCATCCTCAATTATTCCCCATCACTCATCCACATTAGCTTCTGAGGCCACATCTCACAATCTGAGGCCAGATCTCGCAATCAAACCTCGACTTTATTGATACAGCTAGTCTACTTAGCCACTTTGCTCTGGAAAAGTCTTGTGTCCACTTTCAGAGAAAGAAATAACATATGAGTCCCTGTGCCCAGCAGGTTTATGGGGTCTGAGGACCCAACTCTCCTGTGCTCTGTGCTGCAGGAGCATTGACTACAGAGCTGTCGTTCAGGCCTTTCAGTTCCTGAGCAAACTTGTGTTTCGCATAGGGACAAGCTCAAAAAAATCAATTAATCAATCTATTATGTCAAACTTTTAACCAAAAAGAATATAATTTGTGATGAAGAGATGGTTCATCAATTGTGAATGCTTGCTGTCCTTCAAGAGCACTTGAATTTTGTTCCTGTCATCTACAGAAGCTTGATCTGTAATGCCAGCTTCAGAGGGCCAGACACTTTCTTCTGTCTCCCATGGTAACTTTTATGTATGTGGCAGAAACATACCTACACACACACACACACACACACACACACACACACACAGAGAGAGAGAGAGAGAGAAATAACAAAAATAAATATTAACAAATGTAGTACATTCCGAGTCTATGTTAATAAAAAAAAACCAATTATTTGACATTTAAATCCTATGAGGTAATTCCTAGCACAAACAGCTGACCTTCTGGTTCTGGCACACAGCCCCCAGGCTTAGTTCAGGAAAAGAATTACTCTTAGGGATGGTATTGTCAGCAGTGGACCATTTCAGTTTCTCAGCATTGGCACTCCTGGAAAAAAGTAATAAAATGTAAAGGCCAGTGAGGAAGGAAGTCATATCGGTGTGACCTTTCTCCTTTCCCTCCCAGGGCCCTATTCAGAAGGTCTCGGGGAAGAAAGCGGGTGGAACAACAAAGCCAAGAGTCTGGAGAAAGAGCCACGGAACCTGTTTATACACGGATCATGGCAGGTTAAACACGTTCATTCTATTTAGTCAATCAGCACTCAGACCCTGACACAAATAAACACACAGAAAAGCTCACCCAGGTGAGTACTCTTGTCCTTTCTCAAAACAAACAACAAAACGGAATCCAACTTGGGGTTGCACCGAGGAGTAGCAGGAAGAGCCAGAGGGCACCCAGAAGAGAAGATGCTGCCTTCATCTCTCTGGCCGCCACTTCCCATGCGGCAGGGCTTTTGCTAACTATGCTCATTAACGTTGTCCTCACAGTTTCTCGTGCTATTCCAGGTGAAAGGGACAATTCAGCCGTTTCTTCATCAAATCATATTCTGAACTTTACCACTAATGAACAAACTAATTTTGTGGAGAAAAAAAACCCAAAAAACAAAACAAGACAAAACAAAAAAACCCAGATCAATTGAAAAGATCAAACCCACGAGGCATCTGGCATGGCCCGGGAGGGTGTCAGCGGTGACATAGCTCAGCTCTGATGCACATACTCAGTGAGAACATTTCAAATCATGTATTATCCTGACAGCTACATGCACAACTGAACGTGAGTGATTGAACAGTGATTGGGTTGGGACTGAGAGATTCCGTGGGGATCATCAGTATATCATGGTGGAACCTTGGGGATCAGTTTATCATGAGTTGTCTCTATGGAATCACCATATGTGTTAGTAAATACTTTAGCTTAGTTTGAGGATGATGACTGACATTGAGAACAGAGATTACGCCCAAAATCAATGCTCCTTCTGCACCAATACATTGAAAGATAGTGTGACCGGGTGAACCACAATCTTATCAACTTCATTTAAATACAATAGGTTTATGCACCTATCGACATGTATAAATGAATAAACATTTCCATAGAGACATATAAGATATGTATCAATGTATATATCCGATATGTAACGTATGCATAGAGTAAATATATATACAAAATTAGGCAGGAATTTTCACATATATTCAAGAGCAGGGCCAATGGTACTCAATTTTCTATGAACCCCCATCAAGGTCAACAATTTAAGAACAACTTAATTTTTTCTCTACCTATTTGTCCTTCCCAGTTCCTGATTGTTGTGAAACAAATTACAGTTGTGATATGACTGCAGCTGTAAAGATCTCAATGTGGAGACAAGAGCCCCTTACCTATAATTTAATGACATGGGTGTTATTACATGCCATTATGAGCCCAGTGATAGTACCAGTGGGTAGTCAAGCTGCAAAGTTCAATTCTACAAACTCCCATGATAAGTTTAAATGCTCAGATTGTTTGAATTGAAATACCAAGTAATCACATTTTGTATTGGGTGAATATCTAGCCCTAGAGTGTTTTGCTCTAAGTTCGCCCTTTGAGAGTCTCTTCTGCAGTTTCTTTGATCATTTTAGATAGTTGTAGAGGGAAACGGGGAGTGTGTGCTGCAGCTTTTCCTATAGCATGTGTTTTATTATTGTACCACTCTTAGTGGCATCTAGAATGTTCTTCTCTTATGAAACATTCATCACTGAGTAAATTCAAGTTACAAGTTAATATTGTTTAAAGACTTACGTAGAAACAGTGATGGCCTTTTCTATTATCAGTTTCGTAATAGCTGTTTGTCTTTCATTTTCAATATTAGCAGACTCTGACAACTATTTTTGAAACTGTTAATTCAATATGAGATGCAAAGTGATTAGGTTTCTTCTTGAATTATTAATAAAAGTTTCACTAATTCAAACTATCTCATCCCCATGAGATATAATTTGTATGTAAATACTTATTTCATTTGACTTGCTGATTTTTAAAATAATGAAACTTGTGTTGGCCAATGTTTTAATTTTATTTTTATTTTTCAATAGAATCATGAATTCATAAATTGAATTATGTTTGGTGTGGTTTAGTTCAAGTTTTTTAGTTTATATTACTGCCCCAGTTTCAGACAGTGAAAAGCCAGTTAAAGTTGGCTTCTATGTCTTTTAAATGTGATTATAGTAGTCACTGAAAGTGTTATTTTAGATAATGATATTTGCTTTATAACACTCTTAATTTGGAACTATTATCTATCAACAGTCCCTTGATACTTTTTTATGTGAAAGACACTTAACGATCAAAATGAAGGGTTCAGTATAGTTGGGTAAACCCTTTGTTTATGATGTTCTTGTGAATATAGTTAGAAAATATGTATTATTTAGATATAAGTATATCGAAATGATCTTTACTATCCCACTAACTCTACATGGATTCATATTCTTATACTTTTGCTTTTTATATTTAGAATTTACTTTTTAAGTTATCTCTTGATTTATAATTAAAAACATTCATAGGATTCTAAAGTCAAATAACTCACCTGATATTCATAGAAATTTTTATTCTATTTCCTAATTGTATTATTCCTTGCATAATTAAGTAACTCTATTTATTATTAATGTTTTAGAGGGATTGGAGAGATGGCTTAGTGGTTAAGGGCACTGACTACCCTTCCTGAGGACCCCTGTTCAAATCCCAGCACCCACATGGCAGTTTATAACTGTGTAACTCCAAGATCTAATGTTTGCACATAGACATTACATGCTGGCAAAACACCAGTGCACATGGAAGTGCTTATAAATGAAGGTAAACACATTTTTAAAATATAAATAAATAAATGTATGCTTTGGAATTCTATACAAAGTATATATAGTATAAGTTAAATGAAGACATCACTTTTTTTCTTGTGTTGCTATTTACCTGAATATACCATAGGTATTGTTTCATAAAAGTATATAGATATGTAAGTCATTGTATGTAACTATGTTGATTTTTATTGTTTTGATATATCACAGCTTATCCACACACATTAAAGATCCATTCAAGTTTTGGATCTATTTGGAAACGGGGTCTGAGCAGATGTTATTAGCAGATGTAAAATGAGGTCATACTCCTACATGAGTGAGGACCTGATCCACTATTGCTGGTGATAACGTAAGAAAGAGAAGAGGGAGAAAAGGATTGAAGAGGAGCGTTTGTACCTGAGGTGGAGACTACAGTGAGCAGGTACAAACCTGCTCAGACGGTGACCAGCAGGTGCAGTTCCTCCAGTGTATTGTATAAAACATGATTTCTGGGTAGAGGCCTAGGAAGGCTGACCACATTTCCACATAGTTATTAGGCTTTTGTACTTTGTGTGTGTGGGTGTGTGTGCATGTGTGTGCTTGTGCGTGTGCTCTCTGTTCATATTCTTAGCCTGTTTTTTAAAGTTAAATACTTTATTCTTTCTGTTTACAAAATCTGTTATATTAGAGCTATTAATCATTTGAGATAACTGGCATTTTCCCCCAATTTGTTCTCATGTATGCTTAAGGCATGTTATTTATTTTTTTTTTACCATTTTTCTTGAATATGGTCTTGAAATCTTTATTTATTGCATTACATAAATATGATATATAGTCAGTTTATAAGTAATATGTCTTGTGATAAAAATAAAAGCTATTATAGAGGACTTTATAGAAAGGCCTCTAGCTGGTTCATTATCTTATTTTATGTTATTGAATTCAGCTTAAGGTTGATTTTGCAGAAGTCTGACACAGGACTAAATTCTCTGGCTTATAGCACTTAGATTAGGTAAGTAGATTGATCTTTGCTTGCATTTAGACTTTCTCATCTTTAAATTAAACCATCAGCGACTTTTAACAAATGTGTTTCATTTTCAGGATGTACTGAATTGACATTTCAATACACCACACAGACATTGACAATTCCACCTCTAGTAAAATTTAACTTTTATTAGATTTGGAATATATGAGTGTATATATTCTTCCAGACAAATTTATCATTTAAAGCAGGTCTCTTTTATCTAGACTTGCAAGTAATTATTTCTATAACCTTGAGGAAATGTGCTTCATTTTTACCAGAAAAAGTGTTTCAGATGCTAAAATGCATTGATCTGCTTCTATGATCAGGGTCTCATGCATTTCTTAGACACTCAGTATTATTTTTGCTTGTGAAGATGTAGATTTCTGTACCGCTCAGTTGACAAGCTATAAACATAACTAGCTGTACCATCTTCCATTTTCTTCCCTGCATTGCATAAGGAGCTGTGGAGTTAATGGCCCCTGTGTATGCACATGACCATAAAGGTAGAGATGGGGGGAGCATGAGCTAGCTCACTCGGCTGTTCTGGACATTTTTATGATTTTTTTTTTCTGGATAAGATGAGGAATATATTTATCCTCTTTCTGGGTACAAAGGGCAGAGAAGCAAGTGCAGGAAAGGAATTTTCCATGATTGTTTGGATTTGCCATAATATTGTCAAGATACTTCCACTCCTTTTTTGAAACTGAAATTCCAAATAATTGCACATCATACCCACCCTGTGTTCTTTTTTATACAGTGTTTATTTGCTGTGCTTACACTGGGGAGTAGAGTACAGGATTCCCAAAACGGCTAATATGTTTGGCCCTCATTTTAAGTTAATAAATATGTAATTAATTTATATGTAAAATCTATTTTTGTTATATATCTAACTTGACTCTAATGATGGCCAGCCCTTATTATTTGTGGATTCTTCATTTATGAATTCTTCTCTAGACAGATCATCATTTTATAACCTCAAGGTCAATGGTCAGGATGGTTAGTGGACATTTCTGGACATCGGCAGGTTCAGAGCAGAAGGAAAGTGAATGGCCCAACATGCACCGTCCTAGCTGAGTTTTCTGATTGAGGCTGAAAAGATGAATTTCTAACATCCTGTCTCTGACTTATACTATGTACTTTCTGAGATCTGTTTGGTTCAACTCCTTCACATTTTGTCATTGGGTCTATGATGTTGTTGTAGTTTATGTGCTGCTTTGTGCCAAAGTGCTAGACAGTGTATCTAGTGTTTCTAGGAACAAAAAGCCTATGGTGAGTCTTATGATGTAAATATCTGTGTTATATACAATTCCTTCTGGTATAAATTATGTGCCTTTGGCCATGAGTTCAATTTTAATGGCCTATAATATATGTTGCCTGCAGTGTTTTAAAACAGAAACACATAAAACTAGTCTATGCAATGGGCATTTGGTGAAAATGTTGTTACTAGAGGTTTATAGAAATGTAGCCTTGTATTCTCCAGAGAGCAGTGATTTCCTATTCACTGATTCTGAAGTCATGGAAACTCTATAGAATTTAAGTACTTTTAATAATGCGAGGCAACCGTGTTTAATTTTACTTTCATTTCCTTTAAACTAATGAGATCTAAGCTAATGAACCTCTGTACCTGGCATAATTACCATATAATAAATATTGAATGATTATTTTTATCAGAAACATGATCAAAATATTATATTTAGCATTACTTGTATGTTTAAGGATGACCAGCTGAAATCGGAAAACCTGGTAGGAAGCTCTGCAAGTATGTATGTGTATGTATATATGTATGTATATATGAATTTTATATGATATATTAACATACATTTCATATATATTGATGAATATTCATGAATTTAATATATAATTCCTATATATGCAATAGTGTATATATATATATATATTGAGAGGGTGGTGAACAAGAAAAGAGAGGTCATGAATTTGAGAGAAAGAAGGGACATGAGAAGAGTTGGGTGTCAGACGGTGAGGAGAAGAAATAACATAAACATAGTACTCATATATGAAAGTCTCCAAAACATAAACAAATACTTAAATATAGATGTATTTACTTACTAAGTGTGTGGAAAACAGAGGGAAACTTTCAGAAGTTGATTCATTTCTTTGACCATGTGGACCTTGGGGGCTGATCTCAGGCCATTAAGCTTGGCAGCTAGTGTGTTATCAGCTAAGCCATATTGCTGGGAATGATTTGCAGTAACAGAACTTGGGTAGGGTAATGTAATTGTGCTCAATAATAATCATTTAGAAGGTTGTATACGTCATGTGGTAAGGACACTTGTCATAGCTAATACCTTTTCCTGTATGGCACACCTTAGTGAAATCTTTTAATAGCCATGCATCTATTCTTCCCATATATAATGATGACTGATGTTGAAGGATCACCCTAGTAGAAATAAAGATCTCTATATATAGACAAATATGGAAACTCTTACTATGTAAGGTAAGACCTCAAGTCAAAGACCAAGGGTTGATGAAGCTTTTTAATGCCAATAACCCTCTATCTGATGTGTTATCAGAAGTTTGAGGTCTGGAGGGATTCCAAGGCGTTATGGATAAAGAACAGATTCATCAAAATAGCCAGAACAAGGGAACACTAAGAGCTGTTGAGGCCTTTACAATGTTCTTGTGTTTTCTCAGACCATAGTAATGATTGTCTCTAGGGGAGCCTTCTGCTGAGACAGTGTGACAGTAATATTCTTTTTCTTAGCAGGTAAAGGCAGAGTGATAAAACTTGAGACAGTCTCTGGAAATCCACACTGATCTTCAGAATCAGGGAGGAGTCTGGTGCTGAGGAAGGTCACACAGGTCAGCAGTTGACAACAGGGGATGGAGCAGGCACTGAGTGGCTTACTGTGTTGTGTAGTTAAAGCATCATGGATGAAAACCAGCATCTTCATGGCTGTAAGTCCCAGGGACAGAGTGGAAATTGAGCATTTGAAACAATAGCATTTGAAAATCTCACCTGTGCATCAAGTTTTGAAGGAAAAGGACCTAAAGTTTCATGTGGATTCTTGTAAATGGAGCTATTAAAACTATCCCGGAGAAGCAACAGTGTGAACAGTGGGTGTTTCCACCTATACCCAGTTCCAGAAATAATGACTCTGAGACATATTATTTGCGAATAAATGCCTAGGCAACAAGTTTTGGCTCACATCCTGACTATCTTGTAAGTTAATTAATGTTTTTATTCTGTTTGCTACCTCTCCTCCGTTTCACAACTGAGTCTCTCCTCAGAGTTTGGGGTGAATCTGTCTTGGACCTAACTCTGTCCCAGAGTTCCTCTCTCCCTAGCAGAACTCCCACCTCCTATTTTCTGCCTCAGATAATAGACCATTGGCTTTTATTTATTGTCAGGTGATGCTCCAATAGAGCACACAGGAGATCCTTGTGCACTTGTTAAAACATAAACTGTTACCCATGAATACCCATGCCTGAAACTGACTTTTCATCTTAAATACCAAACATGTTCTTCCAAAGACTGTAGCTGTAGAAGTTAGTATTTAAGCTTGACATCTGTCTCATTAGGGTTGCAAGTGTCTAAACAGACGAGATACCATTAGCTATAGACATGCCCATGTTATTTTGGAAAATATCTATTATTTTTAGGGACCAAATAATATGGAGGCAAAACTGTAAATAGTTAAACAAGATAAGCAGCTTCATTTTCTAATAGCCTGCCTCATTTCTTTGGGTTCAAGGCTATTTTTTATGATTGCATAACTGTCATAAAGAGAAACCAGGCTCTTTTAAATCTCTGTATGGCTTATTCCCAAAGTTATTTTCTAGCAGCAGCCTGATGAGTCATCTGTATGCAATGACCTTGTAAAGTCATCTCAAGAGAGCTGGAGAGCTTCCACGGAAACTGATAAAAGCATCAAGAAACCCATGTATCACTCCAAGCAACCTTGGCTTTCTGTTTGATGCCAAAACTACTTGAG